>NW_009721265.1:0-56865 GCF_000703405.1 Apaloderma vittatum
GCCAGCTGCTCTAGCAGAATGCTGTGGGAGATGGTGACAAAAGATGCAAAATTGTTTATAACTGGTTAAGGTTTGTGAATGGGAAAAAAAAATTTCTGGATACACAGTAACGGTTCTAATAAATAAATCTAAGTATAATTATAGATCTAGTTTTTTCCTTCTGTTTTATGCATTTCATGCCAGTCTAAATTGAATTTTATGTGACTGATAGTAAACAATGCTTCATATGAGATCTTCTGTCAAATTGGGGTTTGTCAGCCCATTGGGAATTTCATACAAGGTTTTGCTAATTCCACTTTTAACTAGGAACAATTTTTAGAATGCGCCAATGTAAAACCAACCTTCCCTGCAGGCATGTTGTTGTTCCCCTTCCCAAACTTCTTTTACTATGACTGTAATGAGAAATTCTCTCTCAATATCATACTTAGCTAAAAAAGGAGATAGCTTGCTCAGAACAAAAGGTATATGATCATTTTTATTTTTTTTTTAAATCACATTATTTGACGGAAGAATCCAAATCTGGTTACTACTGATCTGGTTCAGTTCACATGAAGTTCAGTAAGAAGATCTCACTTCATTTGTGGGCTTCATGTTAATAATATTGCCAAAAAGAGATGCCATCATTTATGATTCCAGAAACTTTATGTGTAGATAGAAATATTAAATCATATTTATGTGTAGGTAGAAATATTAAAACATATTTATGTGAAGGTAGAAATATTAAACCAAATTAGACTAGAGGTTCCTGTTTTGTTTGCTATTGGGAATGCTTGTCATGCTGCCTTATGAGACCGATTTACAGGTGATGCAATTAAAAGGTAACTTGGAGTCATTTTATAGGTTAGTGCAAAGAACTTTGGAAAAACAAGTTTACCTTGAAACTTGTATTGCTAATAATGCCATTTATTACCATTAGAAATCCCAGAGGCCATGGTTGGCTTTCTGATTGTCGACTTAGAAATCTTCAAGCACTTTGGCTGCTGCTTCTGCTGATGTTGCATAAAATGAAGTATTAAATTTTTTTCTAGAAGTTGAGTTAAAATTCCAAGCTACAAATTTCCACTGTCTGTAAGGGAATAACTTTTTTTAATTTTCAAAAATAAATTAATACAACGGCCCTGAATTAAGTCAGCAGATATTTTTTCACGGAACAGCCAGATATAAGGAACAATTGTTCTTTGCAGTTGTCTTTAAGTGATATTTAATGACCAGCTATTGTTAGGGTATGCTATGATTGTTGTGCTTGCAAAACTATACTTAAAGACATCTAAATACCTTTACATTATTTTTTTTATTTTCCACTGTCCTTGTTCAGCAACCAGTCTACCAGAGTGTTGTTGTCGCTATCAGTGGTGGAAGCTTCTACAGAAGTCTATTAATACTTGACTTACTGCTCTTTTGTACCAGGAAATAGAACAAAAGTACATTTTGCTGAAGCTTCGAGTTTTTTTCCCCACTCTTATAGCAAGAAAGATAAAATATATGTGCATGCAGCACATTGAAGCTGTAGTATCTGTAGTATTGTCACTTCAGTGTTGTGTTCTTGTTTCAGAAGCATTGAGAATTATGAATCTAATGTTGGTATTAAAACAGGCGGCATGGAAATAAAGAAAAAACCAGACCTTTCACTTTCTTTACTAACAGTACATATGTATTCTCCAATGTAATGAAGTACAGAAATTGTCCTAAATATATGTACAATTTTCATTCACAGATAATTCGAAAAGTAGATAAACAAACAGCGTTATTGGATGCAGATGATCCAGTATCACAGCTCCATAAATGTGCATTTTACCTTAAAGACACTGAGAGAATGTATTTGTGCCTTTCTCAGGAGAGAATAATCCAATTTCAAGTGAGTTGTTTAAAACTATTTCAATAGATGAGAAATGTCATTGTAAAGTTTTCCGAAATATTCCCCAAATATGTATGAATGCCGGTTTTGAATGCGAGTCTAATACTTTGTTTTGAAAAAACAGAGGATGGAAGACAACAAATGATCTGTCCCTTTCCAAATCTGGTTTTCGTTCCTCAAAACCTTCTTCCACGTCTGTTTATAGACAACGAATTCTGTTTTCTCCAATGGAAGAAATGGAAGTGCACTGGGAGATTTTGCATGCTGTCGTGATACTGTGGCTTAACATGTTGATACAGGCCAGTGGAGTTGCACTGCTGTTTCTAGATTACAGCAGCCAGGAAATGATACGGTTCATAAGTCTTACTTCTTGATGAACTTAGCAGAGTTGCACTGTCTTGTTCTTGGCTAAGAGTATAAACATAGACAGCTATGGCAGTTGATCACAGTAATTTATAAAGCCAGAGAAATTTGATTTGTCTGTAAGGAATACAGCTGTCTCAGTCTTCAAGTAGTTGTTTCTCCAGCAGGTGGAGAAAAATATCTGGAGCATGTTACTGTTACAGGAATGAACCCTGAGGGAGAGCTGTAAAAAAATAGCAGAGTGTACAATTGTTCTGACAGCCTGTACAATATGCTAACAAGTTGGGGTTTTTACATGTTTTTAGCAGACTTTTAGTGTGGTAATTCTCATAAGGGAAACAAGACTGTGACCAAGTTCAAGCCTAAGGAAGTATTGCAGTTCTCTTTAAACATCCAGGGCGGCTCAAATAGCAAAGGGTGTTGAGAGATAATGCTGTGCTCCAGACCAAGGATTAGTCAAGGCTGTGTTGATTTCTGTACTGAACTGGGACAATGGAAAGAGAATGTGAGAAACTTCGTTCATATTTCAGGAAACATATTCTTCACTTGTGGCTCAGAAGGGCCCAGATCTATTTGTTCTATCCAGAGTAAAATAGCAGAGATGATATCAATAACTTTCTTGTAATGGAGAACGGACCTTTGTCAAGAAGAAGAAGCAGCTGTGAAACAGGAACTGTGATAACGCAGGCTCTGTTTTGTTATTTGATCTTTCTCAAAAGTACTTCATGGAAAAGGCTGAATGGAAAAGCAACTCCTGCTTCTCTGACAGCTGCCTTAGTTCAACATCCTGGAACTGCCTATGGATCTACCAGGACATCCTACCACCCTTCAGTTTCTGCAGCACTCAGGGAGACTGATCTGTTAAGAGCTCTGAACTTTCCACATGGGTAGGGCTTAGATAAAAGGGCACTTCACTAAAAGAATTCAGAGTAGTGGGTTAAGTACCTGCTGCTTCTACTTGTCGAATAAAATCTGTTAACATATTGGGCTGTTACCACTCTTTGGTAAGTGAAATCTCTGTGGAAGATAAACTTTCTGCTAGTGTCAGGACAGAAATCCTGTTTTACCTTGTTTTCCCTGTGGACCAGAAGACCAAGACCAGAGAAACAGACGTGTGTGTCATCTTTCACTTGTCTGCACTTAATCTTCTACTGTTGAATACATATCATATAATGGCAATCAGACTGTGGTCACTATAAAAAAAGGAGAAAGACAGAAAAAGAAAAATTTTACTTTATGGTGACAATTCCCTCTTGGATGAATGGAAATAGTCCAGTAGACCTTAGAGCCTTAAGACGTTAGAGACTTAAAGCCAATAGACCTTAGATGCGTAAAGCAGAGAGGCTGTAAAAAGTCAGCAGATCAGCGTGTACCTATAGAAACCTTGGAATTCAGTTGCTGAAGTACCAGCGTGATCTCTCTTTAAAGATGTCCATGTATTCTAGAGAATACAGAGGAATACACGTAACAAATTGGTAGACACAGATACAGACTATGCTCTGGTCTAACAGCAGCAGTAGGAGGTGGGGCTTCCAGAAAGCAGTCAGACCTTGTTGCTTTATGCAGGTGTACTCTGCCAACGTCCACACCTCTTGTATTAAAGGTTGTTGTAGGCTGAATTCCTGATTCTGTCTTTTAGTATCATTCTGTAGCTGTGTAGGCCATCGGTTTGATTCCATTTGAATGTGCTCATGCTCTCTTTATGTGCAGTGCTCTGTGGCAGAAAGTTCAAGATTCCTGTCCTCCATGTAGTAAGCTTTTGCTATATTTGTTTTGAATGATCTAGTAGTTTCCCGGAGTGAATCCTAGTTTCAGTTTTGTGGGATTTACTGAATGCAGCAGTTCTGCATTCACCTTGTCTGTCAACATCTTAATTTCTTCTCTCCAGATTGGAGAGTCAGTGTTTTCAATTTCCTCTCATAAGGTCAACAACTCATTGGTGATTTTAGTTGCCCTGTTTGTACCTTCTCTTTTTTTTCACCATGTTTTTTTTTAGGGAGACCAGAACTGCACACGGTATGCCAGAATTACGTGAACAAAGGATTTACACTGGCAAAATAGTATCTGATACCTTCTGATTAATTTTCAAGGTTATTGTTTCAGCTTTTCTCTCCTGCATTCCCAGAAATACTAAAATACAAGCTTATGTTTTCCATCATTTTGTGAATAGTGAGGAACTCTGAAAGGAAGAAAAAAAAAATCTTGGCCAAATGTAAACCACAGCTAATGAAAAGTGTTCCACTTCTGTCCATAGCTGGTTTAGTCACTTTGCATTAATAAACGAAGATCTGTTTTAGAGTAGCTCCTACTAGTTACTGTAGTCTGTTGGTTAATGGCTGTTGAATAACGCTAAAACTTTAAAAGCTGAACTAAAAGCAAACCCAGTAAAAAACAGGTTGAGCGGATGACAGTGTCGTGAGAGTTACAGTGTTCTCACAAGTTCTACTTTTCGCTGGTTTTGCTGAAATGCTTTTAGTTGTTTCTTTAGTTAGAGTAAGAACAGTCAGAAACATGTTTTTGAAATAACAAACATTGTTACTGACTGAGTTGGTTTTTAACTCTGTGACTTGGTGAATGAGTGTAGAAGTCAGACTGTTCTTTCTGTCCAGGCCACTCCATGCCCGAAAGAACCAAATAAAGAAATGATTAATGACGGAGCTTCTTGGACAATCATTAGCACAGATAAAGCAGAATACACATTTTATGAGGGGATGGGACCGGTCCATGCTCCAGTGACACCTGTGCCTGTTGTAGAAAGTCTTCAAGTAAGTTTGTTGGGGTTTTTTTGTTTTAAATAAACCCATTTATGTGAGGTTATTTATGTCATGCTGATTTAACCTCCATGGTACCTTTGTACTGTAAGAAAACACTCTTACTAGCTGTATGAATTGTAACATTACTTTATGTTGCAGTAATTTTTCCTACCTATGTTTCAGAATACATGAGCATATACATCACAGGAATAATATTAATATTGTTCTATACATTAAGAATGTTATTTATTAAAATACTATGGTCGTGATAGCTTTAGGACTTCTATTTGATTATTTAGAAACTGGTTTTGGCTGTTAGAACAGTCAGTTATAGATCAGAGAAAGTCAGACTGCAACCTTCTTAAGAAAATCAGCATTCTGCTATGGAAAAACTCGAAAGTTCTAATATGTTCCTAATAAGATTCTTTGTTCCTTGCTTTCAAAGCCTTATTGACTTCTATTCTAAGTGTCCACTATCAAAACTTGCAAGTTCTCTCAGAATATAAAATTAATTGGCAATATCTTTTAGATGTGTTACTTCTTTGTAGTTTTGTTGCGTAGGTGTTTCTTTCAGTTTTATCTAGCTGATAGAAACAGCACTGTTTACAGTTCTTGTATGCATTTAAAGAATTTTTTTCTGAGGAGCATATTTGTTTTTGTTAATATATATTTTTTTGTGGATTTTCTTCTTTTATTCTGTTCACTCCCTTTCTAGTTGAATGGTGGTGGAGATGTAGCAATGTTGGAACTTACAGGGCAGAACTTCACTCCGAATTTACGTGTCTGGTTTGGGGATGTGGAAGCTGAAACCATGTACAGGTGCAGTATTTCCTACTACTTACAGGATGATTATGTTTTTCAAGTTGGTACTCAAGTGTATACTTCCTGCAAAAAGGGATCCGGGAGTGCTGGTCAGGAGCAGCTCAGTAGGAGTCAGCTGTGTGCCCTGATAGCCCAGAGGGCAAACCCCAGGCTGGGGAGTATCAAACACAGCATGGATGAGCCGGCCAAAAGAGGTGACTGTCCTGCTGTATTCAGTGTTGGTGCAGCCTCACCTGGAGCTCTGTGTGCAGTGCTGGGCCCTGGAATTGAAGAATAATGTGAAGATCCCTGAATGTGTGCAAAGGAGGGCAACAAATCTGGTGGAAGGGCTGAAAGGCATGTCCTGTGAGGAGGGGCTGAAGACTTTGGGCTTGTCTAGACTGGAGAAAAGGAGGTCGCTAGGGAGCGACCTCACTGCTCTCTGCAGCCCCCTGAGGAGGGAAAGGGGAGAGGGAGGGGCTGAGCTCTTCTCCCTGCTGTCTTGGGATAGGGACAGGGACACGTGGGAATGGTTCAAAGCTGCACCAGGGGAGGTTCAGACAGGACTTTAGGAAGCATTTCTTTACT
Source organism: Apaloderma vittatum (assembly GCF_000703405.1). Taxonomy (NCBI): domain Eukaryota; kingdom Metazoa; phylum Chordata; class Aves; order Trogoniformes; family Trogonidae; genus Apaloderma; species Apaloderma vittatum. Next base: position 6,361 of record NW_009721265.1, read on the forward strand.
GAGAGTGTGGTCGAGCAGGCCCCAAGCTTGTTAGTGTTTAAGAGACATTTGAACAATGGCCTTCATAATGTGCCTTATCTTTTGGTCACCTCTGAATTGGTCAGGTCATTGGCCCCTTCCAACTGTCCTCTTCTGTTCTATTCTTTAAGCTTAAGTTTTATATGCTCAGTTGACTCTCCTGTTTTTCAGATGTGCAGAGAGCATGCTATGTGTTGTTCCAGACATTTCTGCATTTCGAGAGGGTTGGAGGTGGGTCCGTCAGCCAGTCCAGGTTCCAGTAACTTTGGTCCGTAACGATGGCATAATTTACTCCACCAGCCTTACCTTTACATACACACCGGAACCAGGGCCACGGCCACACTGCAGTGCTGCTGGAGCAATCCTTAGAGCCAACTCAAGCCTCATGGCTTCCAGTGAAACAAATACAAACAGCGAGGGAAGTTACACAAACGTCAGCACAAATCCAACCAACGTCACATCGTCTACAGCAACTGTAGTTTCCTAACTACTGTTGTTTTGGCTGGACTTTAACTGACTTTTAAGTGCTACATTCAAGAGAACTGAACAATTTTTGTGGTTTCATGGGAAAACACCTTTCCATTTTAGGTGATATTATTTGAACCTTGTTACCTGCAAGTGCTGATCTTAAATATAGAAGCCACAATAAAAAAACAAAAACAAAAAAAAACAAAAGCATCCAAAACATAAGAACTTTATTGAAAATCTATTTTTCAGCTGTTTTTTTTTTAATGGGCAAGAAACAAAAAAATGTGGCTGGGATATATGTTGAGCAAACTAGAAAACATGAACACGACATAGTTTTTATGGACCAAGGAACTTGTATAAGCTTTAGTATAAAAGGTACATTTTCACCATACCTTTTTTGTATCACAACATATAGTACACTTTTGTTACCAAATAGTTTATATTTTTTTTTCCTCTGAGCTTTTGCTCTGAAGTATATTCAGGTTCCAAGCCTGACCATGCTTGTATAATCTAATTACCATACTCTTCCAGTTTTAAGAAAATATATATATTTTTGGTCTGTGGCTGGAACTGTTCCTTTTTTTAAACTGAAGTCTTGTGACTTTTTATGAACTGAAATTGTTTTTATTTCAGCAAGTAGAACCTTGTAAAGGCCAGCATATTTTTTTTAAGATTATATGAAGTCTGTGCAAAAGCTTTAAAAAATGCCTCTGCCTTGCCTGCAATACATGCAATGTATGTTAACTTTAGTGCTCTGTTTTCAGTCATTGTTAATAGTTATTTGTTTTCCTTTTTTAAATATGTATTTATAGTGATAATTCATGAGGTTCTAACATTACATGAGTTTTTTTTTAAAGTGGCATCTCAAGCAGTCATATTAATGATTGTTCATGTCACAGGCATACGTTGGTGTTTTTGAAGGGTTGTTACTGGGTTACTCCCCCTCTTCCTTGCTCAGTCATTTTGCATCTGAAAATGTTTCAGGATCTGTTCAGGTTTTTCTAATCTTGTACATAAGTTGTATTAAGTGTAAGTTAAATGTTTTATTTCAAAAGTGGAATGTTCCCAATAACTTCATTTGGCAGCATGTCTTCTGTCTTGTTGGCATGTAACTAAAATACCATGAGAGGTATGTGCTACAAATGGGATTGATAGGTGATGCCCTTCATCACCTGAGAATCACAACGAGCGTGTTGTTCTTCATACTGTTCAGTAAATTAGGCCAGGCTTTCGTGTAACACTCGTATTGAGAACGTGCTTTCATTGTGAAGTGATCATACCATAATAACTAGAAGTAAATTTTATTACTTAGAAACAGGCAAATAGAAAATCGTAAAAGCACTATGAAGATTGTCAACTCTTCCCATCCTTATTTCCTGTGGGTTTCTCTTTCACTGCCAACAGCTTGTGCAGCATTCAAGTCTTCTCTCCATCATAAACTCAAGGCTCATTTGCACTTTGACTTTGTTGGTTGTTGCATTTGTTTTTCATTTTGACTTTGCCATGTTTTGTCCTTCCATATAGACCTGCCTGCTTCATTTGTATTTGAAACTATACCCCAGTAGCTCATTTGTAGTTGCAGAACTAGGCATAGACTCGTAGGACAAGTTCTGATAGCGCGATCTTCCTCTTTAAAAGCCAAAATATGAATTTTATGGTGTGCTCAGCCTTTTCTGCACCCTGAAGCAAGAGTCACAACTACTGTGTAAATCTGAACCTGTGGCTTCCTGAAACGCGTCGCTTACAAGCTTACCTGTTGACCATTTTCATAGGGTTTTTATTTCTGACCACTTGTTCCAGTTTCAACACCTGACACTGTTTTAAAGCATTGGCCCTGCACCGTGTTTGTGTACTCCGACGCTCCATTCTACTTGTTCGCTTCAGTGCTCCACTGTGCATGTGAAAACGATGTGGTTACAGGAAGAAATTGGTTATAGAGCGTATTTAGCTAACGTTCAAATCGGTGCCACTGTCCTAAAACGTGCTTGTATTCTACTACAGGCCTTTGTATTTGCTGTTCTGTGATACAAAACTTATTCCCGTGACTCAGTTGCGATGCTGGTTCTTAGCACTAGTGAATACTGCCTCACCTCATCTCCGTTTCAGTGACCAAGGGCAGAATTCGTTGTGGCCTTATCTCTGTTTTAAACTGTTTACTGGCATTTACTTGCAAATCTGTTTACCTTTGTATGCGCTACAAAATTTCGTTTTTGTTGTGTCATGGCAGGAATCATTTCACAATGTTTTTTTAGAAGCACATAAGTCTCTTAGAGTATGGCTTAATTCAAGAGCCACAGATTTTCATCACTAATTAGAGTGAGAATTAAAATAAGCAATATATATATCAGATTTAGACGGTATTCAAGAACAAACTGTAATAAGACACACAGTAGGCAAACCATAACAAGCCTTTTAACCTTCAAAGACTATTTAAAATAGCTTTTCAGAACTTGACATGTGCTTTTGTACTCATTATTTTAAAATTTTTACATATAAATGCAATACTTTTTATATTCAGTTTCTTTACTTGCAGTAATTTTGCCCAATAGTTATAATATTCCTTGACTTGTAAAGAACCTGATGACTTAGCCTGATTTCTGCTGTTAAACACACTACAGCCAAGTGGGTGAAAAAAAGATAGACTATTAAGTTCTGCTTACAAGACCATTTTAAACCCCGTTTTTCCCTTGGGCTTGTGGCTCCGTTGTTGCCAGTAGTTACTCTGTAGTACAGAAATGGTCTTCCAGGTCCTTACTGTTGTGAAGATGTCCAGTTGTTCAGATATATTATCTTCCTGAACTGTTTCCTGTGGGGTGATATTGCTACATTTATTGGCCTTGTGAGCTGTTAATCGATTTTCATGATATTAACAATATCTCGAGATTTTTTTGATAAAACTACTTTTAGAACGTTTCAGTATGAAACTCTTATAACTGTTCAAGTCTAGCTGTTAAGTCTGCTGTTAATTCTGTATTCATAGAAACTGAGTCTGTGTTCAGAATGTTGTAGTTCCAACTATAGGAAGAAAACGGCAAATTAAGTGCTCAAAGTTAGCTATGCCTTTTCTTGTTTTCTTTTGTTTGGAACAGCATTTCTGAATTCAACACTAGTGTAGTCTTTAATAATCTGCTGCTGAAGTTTTTCCTAATTATTTGCCTCGAGGGCATCCCACAACTGTGTTAATAATGGTGTTCTGTTCTACTTTTCATTGCACAAGATCAGAATGGTTACCTGAACTCAGGATGTAAAACAGTGAATTCTCTACATACAAAACGTTAATGCCAAGTGAAAATAAATTATCTGTTGGAAGTAAGCTCCCCACTTGCAGATTAAATGACTCCGTAGAGGTGTCCATCTTGAAACTAAGATGCTCTTCGATTATTAACCGTGTTATTGACTTTGTTTCAAAAGCAGCTGTGTTTGAGTACTGAACAAATGTGTATACTTCCCTGTGCCAGACTTTTGACTTTGTTTTCAAGCACTGTACTGTGGGATTGAGTGGCAGCTTTCTTAGAAAAAGAAGTATATTAGGGTTTCTACTTTAACCCTTTTAGGACTGAACAATTTCTTCCCTTTAGAAGCTGTAAAATATATGAGCGGTTCTAACTCTGTGAGCATTCTGTCTGTGTTCAGCTCTGCATTTGCCCCATCTGGAGGTGCTATGCTAACATCATTTTTTTAAAAATCCTGTGGCATGTGTATGCATTCAGTCTTAAAAGGGTTATTTTTACAAACTGTGCACCTGTAAAGTTTCTTAGCAATAAGGTAGAAAAATGAGCAAGTTTTTACCATAATTTTGTAGAATTAATTGCTCAGTTCCATATTTCATCAAGAAAAACCCTGCAATATGGGCAGTTTTGAGGATTAAATAAAGTGAAATGTAAACCACATAAAAGTGTTTTTGTCAAGTGTACTCTGTGTGTGTGTATGTGCATATGCTATCGGGTTTCATTTTTTTACCTACAAGGCTAAAGATAAAATGCCATGTTACTGTTGATGTGACAAACCTGTTGAACATCTGTATGATATAAAAGTAGTTATGATTTGATCAGGTGTTGAAACTTGCCATGTTTCTGTGGATTTTTTTCAATGTTAACCAAGGGATATGATTTTTTTTATTATTTTCTTTTTTGCAAATGAACAGCGAGGTCATCTGTGGAACCAGAACAACACAAAAGACAACCAACCCCAGGAGTGGAAGAGTCATCAGTGGTTTTGAGGCTGTGCACTGGACTCCACTTAAATGGGATATGGAATGTCCACCCAAAAATCAAAATTGGTTTCATTATTGCTTGTATTATTGCTGGAGTTAGATAAGAAATTGTTTTTTCCAATAATGTAAAAAAAAAGGTTCACTTTTTTATATTATTTATTAAATAAGAAAAAATGAACTGTGTTTAATTTTTTAACTTTAGTAACTTTATTATTGCAACTACCACACCTGACTTATTTTCATCCTTTCCTTTGTTGCAGAGTGTCTGATATTTCTTTCAGTTGGTTAATAATTAGAACTAAAATTTTAGCTGGCTGGCTTGTTTCTTGCTTTGACAGAATGCCATAAGGAATGACTAGAAATTATGCACTCTTAGAGTTTGCAAGCACAGGTGCCACAGTCACTTGAACTGAGTTTCTGAGATGGGAAGTGGAGCCAGCAGAGAGAATTTGGAATGGGAGAAAACTACCAGTACTAATTTTGATTAAAGTAATAAAAGTACTAATAATTTATCCATAAGACTGTGAAGGGGTCAGAAGTGGTTGTTAAGAAGCTGTAGCAAGAGAGAGATTTCGTTGGGAAAAAATAGATCATTTGGCTGTGAGGAAGCATTACGGACTTTTCCTGAAACAACTGCAGAGATGAATGCTGATGTTACTAAGACATAAAAGAGCCAGAAACTCAACACTGGTAGGGCTTCTGCTGTTTGAAACAGGGGCACTATGGACAGATTACATTCCAGAATGGTTTTAAAAACTCTTGCATTCTGTTTCTGTTGCATTGTGTTTCAGGTCTCATAGAAATGAGATCGGAGGTTTTGGCAAAGAGAATGGTCACTTGCTAAGCTTCAGTGTTGGAGTCTCTGGAGACGTGCAAAACCCACCTGGACATGTTCCTGTGTGACCTACTCCAGGTGATCCTGAGCTGGCAGGGGGGTTGGACTAGATGACCTTTTGAGGTCCCTTCCAGCTTGTAACATTCTGTGATTCTGTGTGGTGTAGTTGGAAGAAACTGTGTGGTATGGTGCTGGTCTTAGATGAACTACAGATGTTAAAAAAAGTCTCTTCAGCTGAACCTTGGCAATTAACTGTAATAGTCTCAACAATAAATCCTGTTGTTAATATCCAGAGTAGAGGATTAAAAGGACAATGGTGCAAAATTATTTGGCTAGAGGAAAGGGTTCATATGGAGGATTACATGCAATATAGGCCATTTCAGAACTACAGAACTGGAACAGATAGTTTACCTTTCACAGTGCCCTAGTTTGATTTGAGTTGCATGCTTCCAAGAAGGATAGAAAAAAAATGTGTATGTTCTCAGTTAGTGTGTCCATAAAGGATATTTACTTCCGGTATCCAGTAGTAGCACATGCTTAGAGAGAGGCAAAAGCATCAAGAACTACAGCCCGTACTATTTATTTAAAAATATTTTTGTATTGAGTATCACCAGTAGTTCTGTGTGCTAAAGAGAAGTAAGTTGAGGAAGTCTGGATTCTCTGCAGAAGCAAACTTGCAGGCTAACTGCTGTCTGAAAAAGATCTGATAAAGCCTTCTGAATTTGACATCTTCCAGGTTCTGCATCTCCTTCAAGGATGGAAAAATTATGTTTAAAAGTTTACTGTCATCTTTTCCATGTGCTATTGCCTTTGTACTCCAGTCTCCGGACCCTTATTTTTCATGTTTACTTTCCCAGATCCCTAATTAGTTTGTGGATTTTTTTCTCAGAATGTGTAAATTTTGCTGCATAATTTAGGAGAGTGGAGTTGGTGTTAAGAAAGGTGACAGACTCCATGCTGTCATCTCTCTCTGCCATTTCTTCTGCTCTGCTCTGGGTGCGGGAAAAAGAAGTATCGATTGGCTGGGTTTTAAGCAGCTTGTAGGTACATGGGATGGAAGTTTGAACAGACGTGGCTTTAATGATCTGCAAGTCCTTACCTGAAGACAACAAAAATAATTTGGAACCGTACAAAGGTGCCTGCAAATCTTTATCTGAATTTAGACATTCTTTGCTTATTATTATCTTTTAGTTATATTTGCCGTCATGTTGCTCCCTCATCTATGTTCATAAAAACTTTAAATGTTGTCTACTTTTACCTGAAATACCTTTGTTCCGTTAGCTGATTTGTTCACTGAGAAATAGTTCCATCTCCACCTCTGTGAATGCCCACAGAGGTGTTTCACAGGAGAGATGGGAACTTGTGCCATTTTGAGCTACTTCTGTGCCTTACCTCCACCTCTTCCTTTCTGCTTTGCCTTCTCCCTAGTGACTTGGCTTTAGGCCTTTGATATACAAAAATCCAATAGCAACTGCATTCATTTCTTCATCACTATGTCAATATGTTAAGATGTTTATAATAAACTGCTATACATTGGCCATCCGTTACACAATGAAAGATTTCATTACAGAAACTTCAGCCTTACAGACCATAAGCATAGATCTATACATTCTGTGTGTTCTCTCTTGAAATTTTATGTCTTAATAGCCAGCTGGTCACAAACCTATAATTAGTTCTTAAAATTGCTGAGTAAGTTTAATTCTGGTTTGAGCCCAGTGCTTTTTTTTTATGTTGGAGACAATTTGTTCTAGTGTTTCTTCTGGATTTTGATAATTGTAATAGAATTGTACGTAATCTGTTTACAGCTAATCTAGCCAAGGTATCTGTGCTGTGAAATGGGATACGATCCCGAGATCCATGTTGGTGTGTACAGTACACTTGGCAAATGTGGCAGCAGTGACTTAAATTGGGGTTTGGTCTCTTTCCAAGACAACTTTGCTTGACGCTACTGTATGTGTGTGTAGTTGCAGAGTTCAGTCTCTAAGTACATCTTTACCTGCATAAACATCTCATGCAACACCATATAGATAATACACACACACGAAAAACCCCACTCCAAAGACCCAAACCGTTGGTTTGTGGTTTTAGCTTCCATTGCTCCCTTTCGTTCAAGTAGTCTGTCACTATAATGTCCTAAATGATGTCTTTTTCCTATTGCACTCTTCTCTTTGTTCTGGATTAGGTGTGCTTTGATTTCCAGTTCAGTTCTCTCTGGCAACAATCTTACTTTGTGAGAATTGGGAAAGGGCAGATAGAGGGTTCATAGTGATTGAATTTCCTGCCTTAAAAAAAAATGTAATTGAGAATTACCAAAATATGTGAGGGAGATATTCAGCAATATTATTAGATTTTAACGTGAAAAATATCATTAGATCAGGAAATAGTATATCTGATTTTTTTAATGTACTCATATCTTTGTCTTAATGAAACGTGTTTCTGTGCTTTGCCTTCAAAAGCAAGAATTTTAAATTTCTTACACTGTTTAACATAACTGGAATCCTTGTTTGCAAGATTGAGAGAAGCAGCACCCCAATGTACAAACAAGGCAATTCTAGATTTTCCTCTTGATGTCAATGCAGTTTCTGACACAGCATCTACATCCTTCGTTTGAGGGAAGAAAGTGGTCCCCATGTTCCTTCATCCTGCTCACATCCTGGGTGTTGCATTCTCATTTGTATAACGATCATTTCAAGCGCTGTCATTAAGTATAGTTGCTAAGGCAGCACAGTTTGGCAATCTGCAGTAATATAAAGCAGAATACTGTATGAAACCATTAAAAAAAAAGAAAAGTGTTAAATCCTGTACTGACAACGTGGGCAACTAAGACAAAATTCTTGATGAAGCTGGAGTTTGGATTTTTTCCAAATGCAAATGTCATGTGGCAGTGCTGCGGAGCACAGTACTTATTACAGATTTCAGGATAGAGTTCCAAGCAAAATAAATTATTTCTGAAGGGCCTGATGTGGATTAACCTTTGTGTGTTATCTGTCTTGACAGTCCTTTTGCCACCCCATACTCTTTGTCTACGACGTGCTGAGGGTTTAAGGAGTTCTCTGTGCTTTGGACTCTGTTTGGTGTGATGATCTCAGGTGTGAGACCAGTGTTCATGTCATCTTGCCAGTTTCACCCATTCAAAAAGTTTTCAACTTCTATGTCAATTTTCTGTTTTACCTTGGAAATTTAATAGACATGTAAATCAATGGCCTGAAAAAATAGTTTATTCATTATTTATAATTTACAAGTAATGTTAATAAGGAAAATTCTTTTTCTTATTTTGGAGGATAAATGCCATCAGTGTTTAAGCTTTTAAATACATCTGTGCTTCGTACCAAGTAGTAAATATTTCAAGTTAGTAACAATTTTATGCTACTCATTCAAAGAAAAAATGTCATGTAATTTTTACTGTTGTTTTGTATTTCTGCCTTCAGATACTCTTGGCTCTTGAGCTGTCATGAGCCAAGTGGGTTTCATCCAAAAACTTTGGATCTGGATATCTGTGTATCTGGACTTCTTTGAAATTCAGAACTTGAGTGATAAATTTTGATTAAATTCTACTTTTGCACAGCTTTTTACTGTCAGCTTGCAGGTAAACCTATAGAAAATACAGCTTACAGGTAATCTTACAGAAAACAGGTATCAGATGCGAATATAACTGCTAAATTAGAAAACAAAAATCCATCTCCTCTTACTGGACACTAGGATGGTGAAGCGATGAAGTAGGCTCACTACCTGCATGGGGTTGTCTTCACAGTAAAGAGAAAATTTAAATATGCTATGCAGTCATAGCTTTAAAAAATTCTATATGAATCTCTCTTTGCAATTTGTTCCTCCAGGTACCTTAAGGAATACAGTTATGAAATACAGATAGAGACATCCTTACCCAGACAAACTCTCCTTGATGACAACAGAATCTGCTAATGTAAGCCTCAAAATAGTTTGCAGCAGCTGCTGTTTGGGAACAGACAGAGTTCGATGGGGCTGACCCCAGACTGGGTTTGAAGCAGAACTAGCTAATGAGGTTTCCAAGTCATCAGCAGCACCTCAGGTGTTCTGTACCTTTATTTAGACCATTTCTTGCAAGATTTTTCTTGCAGATGTAAACTACCTCATCCACTGAACCAGGCCAAAAGACGTTAAATGTCTACATTTCAAACTAGTTTCCTCTTATTTCAATACGGACGTAATATATGTACTTATTCAGTGGCCTGAAAATGCTTTTCCTGCTTCCATCAGGTGCCAAAAATATTAATCCATCTCACCTTGCTCCCTAAACCTCCACCTCCCTTAATAATACATGTATATGTTTTCAGTGCCGTTGGTAGGCCACCCCGTAAGAGGTAGATTAGTTGCCACATATCGCTTCACACCGTGGAATGAGTTGAGGAGCCCAAGTGCAAAGGAACCAAAATGTGCAAGACGGTCCAACATTTTCAACAGGAAACTTTTCAGGGAGGACATGGAAATGCTGAAATATTCATAAAACTAATCTTAAGCGTTTGATGAAGCCTACCAAATGGACCAGGAGGAGCAGTCAGAAATTTATTTCATTTTCTGGATACCAAACAACAATAGTTCTGTTGGTGACTTGTGTGTGAAAGTGTTAGATCTGACGTACTTCTCGTGGGAAAGGAGAGTTGCCAGAATCAGACACCCGTCACAGGAGGAGAAAGAGAAAGGTTCATACTAAAGCTATGAAACAAAGTAAAGGGAACTTAAGCCAGACATGAAATTTTGCAATATATTGGGGGGGGGGAAGTGGATGCAAAGTTACTCAGCCATGTAACTAAAAGGCAGGTGTTTGCAAGTGTCCTTTCTTCAAAAGTCCTGCCAACTGCTATCTACAATAACTGATCACACAGGTGGAGAGAGTCTCACAGACACAGTAAAGTACTCAAAAGTGCTTGTGCAAATATGTTCCTCCAGAGAGGACCAAGGACAAAAGCAAGTAAATAACAATTCTTGGCTCAGAAGCGAAGCCTGAAATTGCACAGATGGCTGCATTTGAGCCCATAGGCACATGGAAATAATACCAAAGTTCTTAAGTCTGTTTTATGTAGTAGAAGATCAGAAAACATTACTCAAACTAAATTTGGAGGAAGTACAGACACAACATGAATCAGTTATAAAATTGCATTTTGGTAAGTTTATTTAGAAACATGTTACTCTTGGTACAGTTAGGAGAATAATTGTATGTACAAAGCATTGTAGTCTAAGCAGACAGGTAAATTCGGAAATAATTATCTAGTGAAGTCAACTGGTAGCACCAAGCCGTGTAGCAGAGGGCTGCTGTCAGTCACCAGAGTGAGGGCACAGAAACTCTGCGGGGGGAAAAAGAGCTTTAGCAAAAGTGAGCTGGAGGTGGGGCAGGAGAGGCAATACCTACTTCCTCCTAAAAGAGGGTACCACACTTTTTAAGTTCATTTACGGGATAGTAGTGAATAGTAGGCTGTTTAAATTACTGGTGAATCTTAAGCGTAAGCCACCACAGTTTTGGAGTAAGGAGGGTGTTGGACTTGGTTTGGTTTGGGTTGGGGTTTTTTTGTTTCTTTTTAAGACAGTCCCCCACTTACTCAGATACTTGTTTTTCTACTTACCTGGCTGTGACTGTTTTGTGTGGTTTCTGAAACTCTCGTCACTTCTGGCTCTGCCTGATGGAACACAGGGTCCCTGCAGGCTGCCTTCCCCCGTGCCAGTGGTGCAGAGACACAGTCTGTGTTGGCCAGTGGACAAGGTGCAGAAGAACATGGTGTTAGAGCCTCTTCACCCCTCAGCTGGACTAGAACATAACAATATTGTGACACTGTAGTTTAAACTCCTGGTGTGAGAGATGCCTGACTCTTACACCATGTAACACGGTGCACTTGGCTTGCTGGCAGCACTTTGTGTGTGGCAGGCTCCCCGTGGCCTGAGAGTGCTCTGGCTTCTCAGCTTTGGGGGATGCTGCAAAGACCCCCCGGGTCCACCTGCCTGGTCTGTCCTGCTGTCAGAATCCCTTCAGCAGCAAAACCCTATGCAAAGCCTGTAGGAAAGAAATTAATTCTGGAACAGTTGTTTTCATTTCAGATCTCCACTTTCAACCTTGCCTAAAAAGAGTGTATTCATGCCCAAAATTGAAGTTTTGATTTTTTTTTCCTTCCAGCTTGCTGCCTAGGGAAACTTTCGTCTGCCCCCCATGTTTTTATTTTGTGTACAGGGCACAGCTGCCTTTTCTCATGGCCTCAAGAGAGTCTTGAAAATCCAAGATGAGGAAGTGTTTGCACTGTTTGTGTCACTCACATCACATTCTCCTTTCCTCCTTAGAATAATTTTTTTTCCCCCACTGCACAAGGCTGAAATGTTTCTTCTTCACCTTTCCTTCCACTTCTCCCTCAGCCCTATGTTTGGGCTCTGCAGAACCACATTTCTGGCTGCAACTGTGTTGGATTCAGCTTTGTCTTCAGTCACCCTCTTTCTGAATGTTCGTTCTTCTACCAGACTTGTTAATCTCTTAAAAATCTCACAAAAGCAATATAGGACAAAGCTGCACACCTGCAGCTTGCTCGCTCTCACTTCCTTTCCACACAGCTTCTGTAATTGGGGGTTTCTCCATCTTGGCTTCAGTGTGTAGCAAAGAAAGTCTATCCCAGTTTTAATAAATATTTGACAAATTAGTGCAGTGGAGGAGTGACACTAGATGTTAATAAACGTGTGATGTCTTTTGGAAAAGTTTCAATAGATGTTATTTGAATTTTTACCAGTTTTACTTTTCACTGCTTCAAAAAAGGAAGGAAATAAATACAAAAAGAAAAAAAAATACTTGAAAAATAATCAGGGAACCCATAGCTACGCCTGACTGTCTCTCCTGAACTGTATTGTTTTGCTTCAGTCAGTTGACGCTATTTAAACAGCTTTCCTATCTAATAAACACAAGGGCCCTGAGATATGTTTTCTGGATCCTCTTCCTAAATCTGCAATCCCAGTGAAGCGAGTACTTCGAAATTAGCAGAACTTTCTTCTTCTTAAAAACCAACTGTGAGAACTTGTCTCAAAACTGAAAATTTGTGAATTTCTGTGTAACTCAGCTGAACACTGACCACATCTGGACTGCAGATAAAAAGTTCCTTGGATTCAAGACACAGCAGCCTCCTCATCCTGTGATGACTTCTCTCGTTCCCCATCAGATGATCAGAAGTGTGTTAAATTAATCGTTGCACCCCAGGAAGCTAGAAGGGACATGAATTTGGGTTTCCAGCAGAAGCAGCAGCTACACCATCTCTGATACAACAGGTTCGTTTCAGTGCTATAGCCATATTAATTTTTCTACTTGCCTGTGGACTGTGGCAGGACAGTCTTTTGAGAAGCCACCGGAAAAAGCATCCAAGACAGAGTGTCTTGGGTGGCATTACCATCCTTATATTCCTTTACAACAATAGCAAGCCACATGCCACCACAGGGATGTGGACTGAGTTTTCAGTCAGTTTGAGAGCAAGGAAGCAGCTCTTCTTACTCTGAATCTACCTTCAGTTTAGCTATGAAATCCTGAAGATCTCGGACATTAGAAGGCCAGCAGCAGGTTTGTAAGCGTCAACGTGGCATTCCCAGCTGACTGGCCAGTTCTCTCTTGGGTATTGTCATCTGTTTATTGTGGTTTCATCTCTGTGTGTCATTCTTCACTTGGTCGTGAATGAGACCTCTTATGCGTTGCTAAATATTCTCAGAACAAGACCCTGAGCCACTGTCCGTTCAATAAAAATAAATTTAAAAAACATCTCTGACAGCAAGCCAAGAGTACGAACAGCCACTCATCTTTCCTATGGATTTAGGTTCTGTATGTGGGACTGTTCTTCGTGCTTGTTTTGTAACACTGGTATTCAAACAACATTCACAAGAGCTATGTAGTGATTTCTCTGCTGTTTTAAATCAAACTTTGTATATAAGTTGCGTTTCTTCATTCTACCAGGAGATATTTTTAAAATTTTTAGTAGCTGCCAAAATAGCAGGAAATCAATTAAATGGTGTTTACCCCATAGGGAACGATTCCTACTCAGTGTTTGCTACCTGCTGATGCTAATGATGTTTTGTTCTCATCTCACAGTACAGTGGACAAGTGACATCTCACTAGCTCAAAATTAGTGCTTTTTGGACACAACTGGGAGCGGAAGCCCAAGGAAACTCTTCATGCCATAATTACCTGTAGAGATGCAGACAAATAATTCCTCGCAGGGATGATTTGCCATTAGGCAAGCAAAGCAGGAGCTTTACAATTAATGAACATTTCCTTTCCTTTTTTTTTTTTTTTTTTCCTTTGGTAGGTATCCAAGGCAGCCTAACAAGTGTTGCAGAAGGGAAAAATAAAAAGGTAATGCTAGAAGTCAGTCTTTTTAGAAACTGCTTAGACAGATATTCTGGCATCTTTAAGGCACATGTTACTATGATGTGGGTGTAACTGATAAGAGAAAAAACAGGGGAGGTTTGTGCATAAAAAGATAGAGCTGTTTAACAAAAATGAATAATGCATATAGAAAAATGCATAGGAAAACTATTGTCAGAGGGTGACCAAACCACTGACCTACATGCACACCTACAAAGTAAAAATTCAACCTGAAACATCCCAACTTTCTTTGATACTCTCTACCAGCCTGTTTCCAATACTGTAATAAAAAGATTGCAGCTTCTCTTTTCATATAAACCTTACTCAAAGCCATGAAGTTTTGTCTTTCTTTACTTTCCTCTTGAAAAGAGGCATCTTTTGCCCTAGGAACCATCAGTGTAGCTAAACATTCATTCAATTTAGACTGAGGGGAAAAAAAGAGGCATATTTACCAAAGTGCTGAGAAATTCAAGCAATTACAGTCCTTGAATCTGAAGACATGCTTAGTTTGTGTGTCTTAATTTGTGTAAAAAAGCACCAGCTATGGCAAAATAGGTATCTGAGAAAATAAAGGAGTAGCTATAAAAATCCTCTTAGTACCTAAACAAATACTTCCAAGATTAATGCTTTGTGAGGAAAAAAAGTAAAACACAAAACCTTTTAAAAACTGCATTCACTATTGCAATCGTAAGATTACGAGATGGTTTGACTGCAGTCAGTAAATGCCTACCGCGTTCTGGTCTGTGTGTAACGTGAGTGTGTCTGACTGTAGGTTAGATTTGATTCAGAAACGCTGGCAGTGTTACACCCTGGGCTACATGCTTATTCATCCAGATTTTCCCAGCAGCCTCTGTGAGGTCCTGCAAAAGGCCTTCTCCAATGACAGGACAAAGGGCAATGGATACAAGCTGGAACACAGGAGGTTCCACAAAAACATGAGGAAAAACTTTTTCCCTGTGAGGCTGACAGAGCACTGGCACAGGCTGTCCAGGGGGGTTGTGGAGTCTCCTTCTCTGGAGACATTCAAACCCCACCTGGATGCATTCCTGTGTGACCTACTGTAGGTGATCCTGCTCTGGCAGAGGGGCTGCACTAGATGATCTTTAAAGGTTCCTTCCAACCCCTGACATTCTGTGATTCTGCCCTAGAACAGTTGTGTATGGTCTGAGCAAGTGCCTGCTTTTAAGGGAAATCCTGCCAAATGCTGTGAGAAACTGTGTGAGTATGTGTTTATTTCCTGTGTTTTGGCTGCAATATTTCTGTATTGTATTGTTTCATCCTGAAATAATCTATTCCAAGTCAGAAAAGCGTTGTGATGAGCCACGATGTATGAATGTGAGTTGCACTCACACGTAGGATTGTAAGAGACGACTGCAGAACTGTGGCGTCCTGGGCAGGATATATTGCCTGGAGCAGTGTGTTTCAGAAGTCTGTCAGCCAGAGATGATAGGCAGAAATGAAAGTGAGACTGCTTTCCGGGGATTTAAATCTGGGGAGGAAAATAAACCTGTCAAAAAGGAGAAAAAAATGTAGCAATTGGTGGTAAGGGGAAACTGGGAAGGGTACGTAAGAGAAAAAGATGGTAAGGTGGCTGAAAAAGATAAGAGAAAGGGGGAAAAAAACACCCCTGGGAATCAGGGGAGAAAGAGGAAGAAGAGAAAGACTTCCGAGATTTATGTGCTGGTCTCTTCTCTCTAATTACTAATGACAGGACAAGGGGAAATGGCCTCAAGTAGCGTCAGGGTAAGTTTAGATTGGATATTTGGAGGAAGTTCTTTACTGAACGAGTGGTGAGGCACTGGAACAGGCTGCCCAGGGAGGTAGTGGAGTCACCAACCCTGGAGGTGTTTAAAAAAAAAGTAGATCTAGCACTTGAGGCTATGGTGTAGTGGTTAGATATGCTGGGATGAAGGTTGGACTAGATGATCTTCAGAGGTCCCTTCCAACCCCTAACATTCTGTGATTCTGTGATTCTGTTTTACACCTGAAGTTTATTGGTTTGCCATTTATTTGCTACATCTGGGAAACGGTTTGCCTTTAGGTACTGCCTGTTGGAGAAGGAAACTTTTAGGGTAGGATTTCTCCTCCCAGCCCCTATAAACTAACATTAAACTGAGGAGACTTCATAGGCTGTTTTATTTTGATATTTTTATTCCACCTTCTCGTAGGTTAACCCCAGCCAGCAACTAAGCACCACGCAGCCACTCGCTCACTTCTCTCCCGTCTCAGTGGGATGGGGAGGAGAAACGAAAAAAAGAAATAAAACTCATGAGTTGTGATAAGAGCAATTTAATAACTCAAATACAATACAATGCAATAATAATAATAACATACAATAATAATAATATCATGAAAAGGAATATAACCAAAAAAAAAAACAGAGAGAAATAAACCCCAAGAAAGACAAGTGGTGCACAACGCAGTTGTTCGCCACCCACTGACCGATGCCTGAGCAGCCTTCAGCCCTCCCCAGCCAACTGCCCCCAGTTTATATATTGGGCATCACACCCCGTGGTGTGGAACATCCCTTTGGCCGGTTCAGGTCAGCTCTCCTGGCCATGCTCCCTCCGCAGCTTCTTGTGCCCCTGCCTGCTGGCAGAGCATGGGAAACTGAAAAATCCTTAGCTTAGGATAAGCGCTGCGTAGCAACAACTAAAACATCAGTGTGTTATCAACATTATTCTCACACTTAAATCCAAAATACAGCACTACACGAGCTACTAGGAAGAAAATTAACTGTATCCCAGCTGAAACTAGGACATACCTACACTTACTGTTGAAGATACATTTCCACTAACAGCAGTATCTCAATTAAAGGTGGTGGGAGGATTCCATGATGCTTTAGCAATGAAAGGGCACAATTTGGATCCAGGAATGACTTCTGCAATGTGCAGATCAGGGAAAATGGCATTAAGATACATGCAGGTTGCAGAAAGGCTGAAATTTCCTGTACTAGGAGGCCAGGGCAAGAGAAGACAAAATGACAATATTGCGTTTTAAAAACTTAATTCCTACTGCTTGCTGGAATGGCTTAAGGCTTGTGACTTTGGGAGCTTGGTTGAAGAGTTAATGTGTTGGTTTAACAAGAAAAAAGGTGCACAGGGGGCAATGGAGGTGAAGAGTGATGGACGCACAGACAAGCCTCGGACAAACAGACATGCGTGCGTTCTGGCATGTTTCTAACCCTTCCCTGATTGTTGCCAAGCCACCAATCCATCAGGGTCTTCTTCTCCTGCCTCCTTCACTTCATCACCTCCAAATTGTGCTCCATGACAGTTACAAATGGGAAATCAATCAGAGACTCTCCTCCTTTCAGCCACAGGTACTGAAGGCCACAGGGAGCTCTGATCTGATTAAGGCATTGTTGAAAATAGCTTTTGCCTTTCATCTGAAACCACTATTCTTGGATGAAATCAGTAGGAGCAGGTGAAGGACGCACATACTGCTATGCGGGCTCTAAAGGTACCAGAAAATCTACATCTACAAAAAGGAATTTGCCTTTTAAAATGCGTACAGACCTGTGAAGCAGGCTGTCCCACTGTACAGTCAGCAATATTCACATTCAGCACAATATTAAAATGAGATTTTATTGTGGGGGTTTTTTTGCCTAAACATCAGTTTTTATGCTCTGTACTATAATGAAGCCAGACTTTCAAATGGAATAAAATACTTTTCTGCTCTCACCACTCCACATAAATCCAAAAGCATCTAAGTCCATTTGTTCAGTTTTAACACACAGGACATATTTGTAGTGGGTCTCATCCTGCATCCTTAAGTGAAGTAAAATTTTCATTTCGTTGTAGTGAATTAAATCCCATAATTTAATTTGGTGGGTACTTGCAAAATGTCAGATCAATGTCAGTAGTCTCAGCATCATTTCAGGAACAGTGCCACTTTATTAATGTGGTAGGCAAAACATTGTTTCTATGGACTGTGCATAAATAGTGGTTGGAATTATTTTTTTTTTAATTTCCTGTCTGTGGACAAGCTGGATGCAAACCACCATAATAGCCGAAGTTATGTACTAAGTTGTATGGGGAAACATTTTCAAGCAATAACTGAGTGCAGAACATGGATCTGGGTGCCTGGAACTCAAACTATATTTCCGATTTAAAATCATTCTGTAAAGAGATCAGATTTTCCTGATTAAAAAAATTAAGAAGGGTTATATTCCACATCTACATTTCACATTGTGCACAAATTTAATCTCTGTCTAATAAAAAGTTTTTAAAATGGTATTGATTCAGCTAGAAGATAGAAGCATATCCAGGAGGATATTTTCACAAAACAAAATCAATGATGTAACTTCTTCTGAGCTCCACAGAGCAAAGGGCATGCCCTGAATGCCCACACTCACCTGTGTGCTGCACAGGGAAGAGATGGAGTCCCTGCTCAATAAAACACCAAGAACTGCGTCATTCAGAGGGTGTGAGGGTTTTTGAGTCTGTTTACAAATATGCGTAGTTGGAGAAAACAGTTGTTCCAAAGGTTAGAAAAACTGTTTTCTGACAAAGGCTCTCAGCTTTTTCTCGCCGTGTCTGCTTTTTCTGCCTTTTACATCCAACATCTTCTACTTCCACCTGGGCAGCACCTGCCTGGAGTGACTGTGAGTATGTTTGTGAAACATAAGACCAGCCTGGGCATCGTCCTACATATTCAGTCCTGAGTCTTTTGTAAAATCGTCTCTTTGCCTTTATCCCAATATTTCTCCCCGTGCTTCCCTGCATGACAATTTCCACATGAGCCTTTGGGGCTCACTTAAGATCCTGCCACTTGCATGTATGGGTGCTTGCAGCTGCACAGAAGAAAGCCACTTCTTTCTGCTTGTTCTATTAAACTAAAACCACATTATGTTTATTTAAGTTATTGCCTAAGTAAGAATGCATTCCATTCAAAAAGTCAACGATATTTATTTTCATTTTATTTAAAAAAAAAATAAATCTTTAAATGCATTATTTTCACGGAGACAAGCCCATTCTCCCCACCCCAAAATTCTTTTATTCGACTGTGACACCAAAATGATCTCAACTTGTATTTGCTCAGCTAGAATAATGTGAAAAAATACTACAAACATAACTGAAAGATTTTGATTATGAGGCACAGATATTGAAGTGATGACTGCAACACGTGTATTTACATTTGAGAATAATCTACTAGCATCTTGAAATTTTAAGAGATACTCAGAACCGCAGCCAAAAACTGCGTGAAACTGTTGACATAAAAGACACCAATCTTTACAGGAGAATTTATGACAAATAGAACATCTCCTAAGGCTTTTTATAAAGTCCTGTTTCTTCAAAGAGCCTTCTTCCTCCTTTGTACTTTTGAAGGGAAAGTGCGATAAAGCTCAGACAGTGGTAGCGTCCATTTCCCATAAAATTCTCACTGTGTTTACTGTCAGCTGAAGTGTTTCATTACCTCAGAACGAAATCATGCTCAGCTGATGCCACAGTCACTCTCCAAGACCAGATGGGTTCTTGTAGGCCACCCGTTGCCTCGCGCAACACAGCTCAGGGGGGAGCAGATGCATTCATGTGCATGTAAGAACATTTGGAGAGCGAAGCACCCGTCGTCTTCCCCTCCTCTTCATCACCAACCTCTCCCCGTATGGCGGGGGGCTTTTGCTTCGTGCAGCAGGTGAAAGTGGCTAGGAAACCCATGCGGAAACGCTTGTTCATAAAGCAGTATATGATAGGGTTCACGCAGGCTGAAGTGTAGGACAACAAGTGGATGAAGGAGATGGGAGCCCCTGAGAGGCGCTGGTCTGCCGACCTGGTGTCAAACGCGCGCCAGGCGTTGACGCTGAAGATGGGAGTCCAGCAAAGGAAAAATAAAACCACTATCACCATCAGCATGCGGATGACGAGTTTCTTGGCCATTAAGTTGGCAGAAGAGCTGTTGCTTCTCACCCTGTCTATTTTGCTGTGGCTGGTAGCAGAGAGCTGTTGCAACGGCATTTTCCTTTTCCTTTTGGTTTTGTTGAGGTAGCATCCATCTCCATCCTCATACTTGGTGCTGCAGGTACTTACTTTTCTTTCTGTACACATAAATTAATGCTTAAATAGTTGCAAGATCTCTCTGAACAGCGATTCAAAATTAAAAAAAATGAACAGAGTCGAAGTCTAAATAAATAACATAATTCATGACTGAACAACTGTTGCAAAGCAAGCACTGGCCTATTTCTGAGTCAGTCGTGTATCAGCTGCTCTGCGTTCTCGCATCTTAACGCTAAACAAATTGATGCAAAAAATGTAAGAGCACTGTGTGCTCAAGTATTCTCTAAAGATAGTTTTCAAAAATGTATGCTTCTATTTTAATTTGACAGTTTTTATTGTGGCATTTATTGACAGAAATGGTCCTCATTCAAGGCCATGAAAAAAATCTTGGTATTACTATAATAAGCAAATTAGAAAACTAATGTATCCTGCCCAGAGTCTTTGGGGAAAAAAAGCAAAGAATTATTTGCTAGTGAATAATGGAATAACTTCAGTCAACAAATTCATCTGGCAGATTCATGACTGTAATGTTATTTTTTGCAAGTAGAAAATTTTGCTTTTAGTAACCTCAAGATGACTGCTCATATCTTCAAATATAATTTTTAAACAAACAAACAAACAAAAATCAAGTGTGTTGTTACCTCGTGAAGATTTTCTCTGGCTGGCGTCAAATTTTATTCCTCTGTAGAGTTCCAAAGAAATTAGGCCATACGCAACCATCATTATAATCCCAGGTATAAGAAAGAGTATGAGGAGCAGTAAAATGTACCTAAATAATCAAAAGACAACCTGAGACCGGGGACCAGCACAAAACCAAAAACCTCTCTTTTTTCTCCAGAAGAGAATTGAGGGGAGGGCAGGATTTCAAGATTTTTCTGAAATTTTTTCATGCTAATACGAAGCATCATTTTGACAGCTCTGGAGATTAGAAGCTTCCCACCTCTTCTCCTCCTTCTTTCCCCAAAAAAGTACAGCAGGAACAGGACTACTGTGGCTGCAAAACATCTGTCACCCAATCTCCGCAGGCCCAGAGGAGATGGGTGCTCCCATAGCGGTGCGAGGGGGCAGACAGTCCCTCTGCCCATGCATGGGGCTCCCTGCTGCAACCATTGAATTTCCTGTAGCTTTGAATGAGGTAAAAACTGCCTTGCAGAAGCCAAACGAGCAGCTGCTGAATCCCAAAGGAGCCCCTGCTACTGGGAGTCACTACTTTGGTGAGATCTGACTTGCCAAGGGTCGTGGCACACATGGGCAGGGACAGAGCAGCCACGACCTGGGCTTTCACCCCTGGGGCCATGCAGAGCCCCTGGGGAGGGGTCCTGCAACCTCTTTGCTAAAGGAAGCAGCTTTTACTCGTTTTCACATCTGTTACTTTCCTAGGCAGCGCCTCTAACGAGATGACAAGCTGGGAAAATAATTCTGTTTAAGCGCATCCACAAGCCTATGCCTCTTCTGATTCCTGGGGCTTTGGTGCAAGCTCTCTAATGCACCTGGGAATCTGCAATGACACCATGGAGTAGAGAATTTCGCCTGGCACCCTCCCTCCTCATCTGTACTCATACTGCCAAATACTTGAGACAATGGAAAGCATTAAATCAAATTCACTATGTTTGTGGATATCCCGTACTTTAATCTTATTCCCAGTTAACCAGTATCCAAAATAATCTTACATCTTCTCAGTGCCGGTTACAGTGTTCAGTCATCATGCAGGGACACAATGTCTGAGTAATATTGCTGCTTGATCGAGCTACTCTTTACTTACTCTGCCTGGATGTGTAGGACTTGGAGCACTGTCTCTCCACTCACCTCTGTGTCCCTGTTCTCTATAATTGACCAAAAAAGTTCAGTTCTCAAGGGCATTTGCAACCTCTGCAAGTTCTCTACTCTACTTCTCTGATTCAGAGGACCTTTAGACAAACACATTAAGAGGTAAAGCAGCACACAGAGGGGCACTTGTATGTGTCTGCATTTCTCAAAGATTAATCAAGGATTTCTCTGAAAATATTTAAGTTTTGTACAAATGAGAGAAAGCAGTATTGCTATTTGAAGAGTGACATGCTTTCTTTACAGTGACAGTAGGGACATAGTGTCATGTCGAGTATCACTCCCACGACAAGGGAAAAGTCATACAAGTGTCAAAATATAAGCAGCTTAAAAATATGATTTTTTTTTTTACCTCTTAAATAAGCATGATAGAAGTGTAAATGTTTGCTGAAGGTTAATACTTGATTTTCAATAGGCTTAATGCTCCATGAAATCCTGTTTTCCACCAGATAATTATGCATTTGCTAACAGTCAGTTATATCTTACCAAGACTGCTGAATGACATCGCTTGGCCAAAGGAGCCGGCACATATTTGCTGTGGTGTTGTTGTACTTGGTAAAAGGTACCAGTTTGCTGTAAATTGGGTATGGTGACATGATAGTAAAGGAAACACACCAGGTAGCAGCAATCACTTTCAAGGCATGAGATTTTGTCTGCCAGACCCTGGACTGCAGAGGTTTGCAAATGGCACTGTATCTCTCCAAAGATATGGCAACCAGGTTGAATGTAGACACGCTTACAGAAACACCTAGGTATGTAAAATAAAGGGAAAAGTTATTATTTTGCTTTAAAGGTCCATGTTATTTTCAGATAGTCTTGCTAGCTTTCTGCGTGCACATAGAAAATTAAAAGCATAGCAAACTATAATATAATTTTTTTATGACTATCATACTGATTAAGTCAGCAAAGAATGTGTTGGCAATGGGTCTGGGTCTCCAGGCTGACGTTCCTTCTCTGTGTTTCTCTAACTCCAGAGGCCCAAGAGAAAAAATTCATTCTGTCAAACCAGGAAATTCTGATAACAGGGAAAGAAGGCACTTTTCCTCCTAGTTCTTCTCTTTATTATTGTGGTTTATCCACTAATTGCACTGAAATTCAAACAAGCATTTGAAATCAGTGGGATTATGCTGTTAATTACTCTTTTAACATGGAAGTTCACAGTCCATCTTCTAGTGTTTTAAATTTTTTAAGTGTCCTGTTTGACTGGTGATCTGATTTTCTCATTCAAGAGAATTAAATATGTTATCACTTTTTTAATTAGATGCTAATGGAGTTACAAAGCAAGAGAAATGAAGCCATGAAGCACAATCTTTATCCTTCAAGTGCCCTTAATCTCTCCTCATCATGTATTATAAAATATAATGCAGTGGTCTGTATTTCTGTCGCTGAAGTTCCCAAGTTTATCACTGCAACATTATAAATTTTTCTTCTTAACTTTGTCACATTTTTTTTCTTTCATTGAATGAGCTTTCATTTAATAGTCTTGGTGAATGTTCTAATGTGAACAAAAATATAAAATGCCGATAAAGTAATTTACACAGTATGAAATAAGAGAAAGATGACAATGCTTCAGTAATGTTTTCTGGTATTTACGGCAGCAGTTCATTATAATTGTTTAAACATGGCCTTTAGTTTTATGGGTTTTATCTACAAAAAGATGTTGATTTCCCATTCGCACAATTTACGTGTGTACTTTCACATTACATCAAAGTTCTCAAGGGCAGAGGTTGAAAGGGGACCTGAGGTTTCTGTAATTAACCGAGGGTCTCCCAAGGTAGCAAAAACTTTACATAGCGTTCTTCTTTTTTTTTCTTCTTGTTTTTTTTTCTAAGAAACACGTAACTTCACAGGAGGTATTGGAAGTGAGAAAAAATCTTACAAAGACATCCCTAATCCAAGCATTTTGAAAGTCCTGACTGTTCAACCAAAGGGAGTATAGCAAGGCATTAAAAGCAATGCTTCTGAAAGTCAGCCTCTAAAACCTCTATCTGTATTTTGTCTCCTGGTGAGCTCTGATCACACCTGGACTGTCCTCAAAAAGTGCTACCTCTAACTTCCAACTCCGCAGACGACACCTACTTCGATCTGGTTTTTTTCATGTATCACTGCTACCAAAAGTCTGTAGGCAAAGTCTGCCCTTAGCGAGAATTGTGGAACTCTCTCTTTTCTGATGAGAGGGGTGGTGGGAATGTTTTGGATGACAGGGTGAGCTGAACAACGCTAATAACTCTGTCAGGGATGGGTACACAAGTGCATGTGCTGGGTTCCTTGTTAAAGTTTGTTACAACACGCTTCTCAGTTAACGTGATCCGGTAAAACTCTTCTCTATGCGGTTAAAATTAAGTGCGTGCCTCTGTGTTTTGCTGGATCAGACTGAGGAAACTAGAACCATGAAGATTTGCACTTGACGCAACATTATTTCTTTGTGATTTCAGTAACTATTCCATGGCAGATGGAAACAATCAGCATTTTACGGGTCTTTTAAACAACCTTCTCACCTATCCTGTTAGCCAGTCTTCAAAATCAGAACAAACTTCCAAGACTTACCCATGAAATAAGTGGCAGTTTTGCAAACAGAGCTACCAAAAATAAAATCTTTCAGCAGGTTGGGAATGAGGGTGAATGGCATGCAGAAAAGGCAAAGCATCAGGTCACTGACTGCTAGTGACAGCAGAAACGTGTTGGTGACGGTTCTCATCCGCTTGTTTCTTATCAGCACTGTAATTACCAGCACGTTCCCCAAAACGCTGAGCAGAAATATCACACAATACAGGAGAATCCGAATTATCTGATGCAAATCTGAAAATTGTCACAAGGGAAAAGCGGTTATGCAGCACATAGCTCATAGGCTAACATTATGTTCCACCCTTTAATAGGAAGGTAAAAGCCTTTCTCTATTCAGTTTTACTAAGGTTTATGCCTTTACACCAGTGTAAAATCAGGGAAAGTTCTGAAATTCTTAAGCTTATTCTGATCTACCTGAATCGCATAACATTAAAATACAATACATGCAATACAACGTACATTTGGAGAGCTAAATACAGCTGCTTAAAAGCACGTTCTGTCCACACAACTTAGTGTGCAACACTCACTCATGATTGGAGTTCTTCCTTTATGCAGAAGTAAGAAATGATACAGTAATCAAAAATATGTTAGTGCATGGATGGTTTTTCAGCCTCTGAATGCGCTAATTTAATATTTAATCACTTTTTATATACAGTATCAGATAAGACTGTTACTGAATTACTCAAAGAGTAAAAATCCTGTTTCCCTAATTCCTTAGCAGAGCTGTTTACATTTTGTGCCCAATAGTGCTACTGTTTTAGTTTTCCATTTCACCCACATTTTGTTCTAGTTGAATTTTTAACTTGAAAAACCAGCATGTACTAAATTCTTGCCTGCCTGTTTCTCATCCTAACTTACCAGCAAGCAGTTGATTTTGCACTCCCTCAGAGGAAAAGCCTTGTGTAGCTGTTTCTTTCCATAGCATCTCTACTTCCAGCTAGAACTAAAACTGCCTGAAAAAAAATCTATTTTTTCTTTACATACCTTTAGAAGGATTGGGTGGATCATCCACACAGAAAAAAGTGTCATTTTCCAAGATGATATCGCATAGGAGAGCAGTAATATTGGTACTGTTCCCAAGGAAGCTAGCATCAACTATTTCCATTCTTCAGTATCCACAGGTTAGCTTCGAGGATGACGAGGGTGGGTCTGTAACTATCTGCCCATTCCTTCAGTAAACAAATACATTTCTGAATAAAATCTTCAAGAGAAATAGAGGAGAGGCAATTGTGCGAGGAAGCTCTTCTAACTCTCTGTCGGGAGCACCCGGCACACAGAGCCCTGCTCAGGCTGAACAAGATTTATTCCAGGGACACACACGGCGGTTCAGAAAAGCGAAGCACATGTGCACATCCACACTCACACACTCACACGTATGCACACACACACACACACACACGCACCCCCTCCGGCACTTTTTTAGATCCACCCTCTTCTGTTGCTGGACTACTGTTGGGATTATAAACAGGCTCAAAAAAGATTACAGCATTAACCCCTTGCAAGATTGCTTCTGCTCGCGTCTCTGCATTATTTCTCAGAGGGAGATTTATTGCCAAGGCCAATAAATCAGAACCAGTGAATGATGAGAGAGATAAATCCTTTTCTCAATGAATTCTTTTTAAAATGGTAAGAGTAGCTGAATAAAAGGGCAGTGAAAAGCAAAACACAGTGAAGATTTTGCATGCCTTACGGGAAAGCATTTCTCATCTTCATATTTTTTAGAGCAGACTGAAGACTGAAAAAACAAGACCTGTTACATCTATCTCATTCAGTGAAGTGCTAACTTCATGCAGAAATGCTGTATGTACCTAATCGAAGCCCCAGCAAGTCAAAAGAAAAACTCACTAATTTCAATATTCTTGGACAAAGCCTTATGAAAGCATGATACTAGAATTGTCGGTTAATCTAAGCAGAAGCCTACACATTTTCTCCTTGCAAGGACCTGTTTATGGCTCAGATACAAACTTGATGAACTGATAAACTGCAGCACATTAATTACACATTAGTGTAAATCACAATGAACTAGACTGTTTAAAAGAAACCCTTTCTTCTGAGTTCTGCTTTTTCAATACATAAACATCATCTTCTTTGTGTTTTCACAAAGTCATGGGCTTTTAACTTCCGGCATACAGCTTGTTTAAGGCCAAAAATATAAATTAATATTATAAATTAATTCCCGCTATAACTCGATGGAAAACAAATTTCGCATTTAAAATCTCTTCTACTTAAATAGGCAGAGCAATAACAGGTTCCTAATAACAAATCTGGACCCCTTAAAGTTGATATATACAGACTGGAAGGCCTGGATTTCTTCTCCAGTCTCACCAGCTTTGCTTTATAGTGCCATTAATGGGAGGAGGTATGTAGGAGAGTAGATTGAAGAGTTACATCTGAAGTTCTAATTTCTAAATTATCTTTTCTAACTAGATTTTTTTTCCCATTTCTTTTACAGATTTTTGCAGTTTTTAAAAATCTGAGATAAAATGAGTCAAGCTGACAGTCGCTGTGTACAGGATGTAATTGTGTCAGCTGAAAAAAACATTCAGCTCAGTAGAACACAATTCCGCTTTCAAAGGTATAATGCAGTGATATAAAATTGAAAGAGAATGACACATTCTAGTTTATTTTTTCCACTGATAAATCTCAAAATGGGAGAAAACTATATTGAAGTAATGAAAGTTAAAACAAGTTTCCATTTCTTCAGTGACTGAGCATTAAGCTTCAATGTTAGGCATCAACGTCTCTGAAACATGGATTTATCTTAGGAGCCTAATTCAGCTTTAAATTTTCATGTTTTCTATGATTATATTGATGGCTGTTACTAACCAACCACTCTAAAACCTTGCCCATTTAATGAAACATAGAAAATTTTTTTGGGGTGGTTTAGTTTTGAATTAATTTATAATTATTCCAGTGTTTCCTGAACATTTTCTCTGAAAATTTAAAATTATTACAATGTCCCAAACAGCTGAAATGGAAGCCAAGACTGATGCTGATTTAGTAGTGGTCATGCACAGGAAAAGACACAGGTGCTTTTTGTAAAGGACTACTGAATGCAGGCTGCTTCTTTGCTCTTCTTCATAGATGACAGCAAGATGAAGACTAGTCTAAGCTGCCGAAACTTCTGGTTAATGACTGCTCTTTCCTCTGAAAACTATTTTCTATAGAAGAAAAATCAAGGACAAACCAACTCAGACCCAATTTTGTAAGTTATATCTTATCTTATATCTTATATTTTGTAACTTGAGGTACTGATCCTGCTCTCCATATGTAAATCACTTCAACAAAGTCTTTGAATTTTAGAACATTTTCTTTTGTCATAAAGGGGTATTACATGTGAATGATTTTGAGCTTTAAGAAACCTTTTATGTATCAAGATTAAGTTATTATAATTATTTATAATTATCCTAATGGTCTGACCTGGTGCAAAACGCAGGCTGGGTAATTGTGTTTAGCAATTCCTTTACTAAATTAAATAGTCTATAATGGAGTTTGAGTCTTTCTGTAAGCAAGATGTCACATTGTTGTTCTGGGCTTATTCTTAATGTGGAAGAGATCTTTCTGGTTTCCTGGCACCTTCTATTAGATCTGCATTAGAGAAATGATTGGATATATTTTCAGTTGCAGTTGTGTTCAATAACTGGTTTTAGCAGTAATTTTATTTACCGCATTATTTATTTACAATAGATGTTGCTACTTGGTGTTGGATTCTACTCAATTAATTATTAATCTACAGTTCTTCTATTGGTTATATCACCATACTTGCTGGTGTTCTGATGAGCTACAGCCTGGTTATTCCTGTATCTGGGGGAAGCAATGTCTCACTAAAGAGAAAGTTCAGTTTTTGTTATCAAATACAGACTGAGACTGTGCACTTCTTATCTTCTGGGCTTCCAGATGTGCTAAACTTGATTGCATAGTCTTCCATGAAGTCTCCAGGACCTGGTTAAAAAGCAGAAAGAGAGGGAATGGAGGTCTGGGGAAGATGTGTTTAGTGATCAGGAAGGAAGGCAAGAGGAGGGGGATCATTAGGGGGATGATTGCAATCAAAGAGATTACACAGGGGCAGTTGTCTGTATCATGACAGACGGTGAATTAGCATTCTTAAATTAACTTCTCTGTACCTGTCATGATTTTGTCATATCGGAAGAACACCAGGCTGGTTACTCATTCCCTGTAAACAAGTTTCATACCTACCGTGAGCATCGTGGCCCAGGTCTAAAATATTTTCTAGTTATTTTACAGTCTTTCACAGATGCTAACACATAAAGGTGAACCAGGGATTTGAATAATGACATATTGATTTTTCCGTGTTGTTTTTTCCTCTGTTCCTTTCCTAATAAGTCCTGTAATCCTACTTGCCTTTTTTATGCCTACGAAGAATTGAACTGATGCTTTCATGGAAGAAGCTACCGTTAAGTTCAGCAGTCTCTTTCCTGCATAGTAATATCTAGTTTAGAGCCTTACACCGTTCCTGAAAAATTATAATTGTTTTCTGCTTTGCAGTGATTTTTATTTTCCCATTTCATCAGAAAGAGTTTTCTGCAATTCTTCAAAGTCATTTTTTACTTCTTCTCTCCTTAAGTGACTTAGCATTGGCAGAAAATTCTTTTACTTCACCCCTCTTCACATTTTCTGGAGCATTTATGAATAAGCTTTCTCTGGAGTTCCATTTGTATTTGCCTTACGCTCCTACTTTTTATTCCTACTTTTTATTTCTAGTCTTCTAATCATGGTGTTCCCTGTTTCACTCCAGACCGGTGGTCTACCTGTCCATGATGTAAAATTGCTCCTGAACTCCTGCTTCCATGATTCTTCTGGTTGTTTCTGGCAAGTTAATCCATGCCAGCTTTGCTCCCTCAGCCCAGATAAGTTTTCCAGGACTATCTGTGAACATTGATTGCCATGCGTTACATCAGAAGCTCCACGTTAGAGAAACAATGAAGAAAGAAAACTATAAGTGACACAGCAGCTCAGTGATGTGGGTTGTGCCCACAGTGTGAGGGAGTAATATTTTAATTTAAAGAAACAAAACATGAAGCCTGAAGCATGCACGAAAGTAATTGAAAAACTCATAATGGATTCTACTGACTTAATAAGACCTTTGCCAGCGTTGCCACCACTGAATCACAAGTTACTCATGGCTCACTGGCTCTGTGGCTATATGATACTCATGAATGCCAGGAACTTGGCTTCCAAGTAATTGTGTCTGATTCCTACCCTAAGGAGAGAGTGACTTTTTTTCCTTTTTTTTTTTCTTTCTCTGAGGAAAGAAGGAAATCAGGTATTTCCATTCCACTTCCACAAAAGTAGCCCAGAGCCATATTTGCATTGCAGCTCACTTTTCCTGGATATGCAAATTCAGATGAGTTTGGCCAGGGTTATTGTCCTGAATTACATGTGAGCAGAAAGCTTCATTCCTTGCCATTCATGCCTTCCCAATACAAGCTCACTGGTGGTGGCAGTGCCAGGCTGTGTGTAAAAAGGCCTGTCATAAACATGCCACATGGAAAAGGCTGAACTGTCAGCAGTGGGCTCTTACGGAGGACTTGGCATAATGTTCTTCAACTCTGGAAGTCCTGGATGCAGTTGGTCATCAGTGGTAATTACCACTATATGTTCTCACTAACCTCCTAGCTCTAAGGAGAGTGAGAGGCTGGCCAGGACAAGAAACACTGTAAAACCAGTGCACGTCTCTTGCATTGGTCTCAACTGTAAGTGGAAACTATTGAAGGACCAGCTTCCCCAGGACAGTAGGAGGCCCTCACCTAGCCCAGTCCCAAAGGATGGGCCTGCTACAGTGTCAAGACATGCTTCTGAAGCACATGTGAGAGGGTTGAAGCCAATGAGGCCAGCAGCTGTGGCTGGAGGCTTCTATAAAGGCGTGACCAAATGGGTAGATGAAGGGAGAGCAGTGGATGTCATATACCTTGACTTCAGGAAGGCTTTTGATACTGCCCCCCATAACAACCTCATAGGAAAACTCAAGAAATGTGGGATAGATGATTGGACTGTGAGGTGGATTGTTAACTGGCTCAGCAACAGAGTTCAGAGAGTTGTGATCAGCGGCACAGAATCAAGTTGGAGGCCTGTGGGCAGTGGTGTTCCCCAGGGATCAGTACTGAGTTCAGTTTTGTTCAATATCTTCATCAATGACCTGGATGAGGGGACAGAATGTACTCTCAGCAAGTTCGCTGATGATACAAAATTGGGAGGAGTGGCTGACACACAGGAAGGCTGTGCTGCTATCCAACGGGATCTGGACAGGCTGGAAAGCTGGGCAAAGGGGAACATCATGAAGTTCAATAGGGACAAATGTAGAGTCCTGCATCTGGGGAGGAATAACACCAGGCACCAGTACAGATGAGGGGTCATCCTGCTGGAAAGCAGCCCCATGGAGAAAGACCTTGGAGTCCTAGTGAACAGTGAGTTGTCCATGGGACAGCAGTGTGCCCTTGCAACCAAGAGGGCCAATGATAGCCTGGGGCTACATTAAGAAAAGTGTGTCCAGCAGGTTTAGGGAGGTTCTCCTCCCCCTCTGCTGTGCCCTGGTGAGACCACACCTGGAATACTGTGTCCAGTTTTGGGCTCTCCGATTCAAGAGGGACAGGCATCTACTGGAGAAAGCCCAACATAGAGCTATGAGAATGATTAAGGGACTTGACATCTCTCCTTTGAAGAGAGACTAAGAGAACTGGGCCTGTTTAGTCCAGGAGGGTGAGAGGGGATCTTATTAATGTATACAAGTATCTGAGGAGTCAGTGTCAAGACGAAGGTGTAATGGGTATAGGAAGTTCCACTTGAACATGAGGAGAAACTTTTTCACTGTGAGGGTGACAGAGCACTGGCACAGGCTGCCCAGAGAGGTTGTGGAGTCTCCTTCTCTGGAGACTTACTTTCAAAACCTGCCTAGATGCGTTCCTGTGTGGCCTGCCCTAGGTGATCTCACTTTGGAGGAGTTGGACTAGAAGATCTCTAGACGTCCCTTCCAATCCCTAAGATTCTATAATGCGATGATCCTACGTAGTCAGCAAAAATGCAAAATGGGCTAAAGGGCCTTGGATGCAGCTGCATAGTGTGCACATAGCAAACAAGTGGAGGGCACAGTGGTGGGAGGCAGTGTGTGGAGCACAGACATTAAGGGTTGAGAGATAAGTACGGAGCCATGATTGACTCCAGAGGGTACCAATTTCAACCAAAAGCAAGTGCAGAAGGAGTGAGGGAATGCTATCTTGTGTAAATTCCAACAACTGTGTAGTTACTCTTCAAAACAAAGTGGATAATCTTGTTCACATGCTCAGATCTCTAAATCTGCAAGGTGTAGCTTTCCTCTACAAAAATCGTGCAGACTGTGTGTTCAGAGATTTTTATCTGTTAGGACTGTCACCACCAGTTTTCCCTGTGTGGGTGTCCAGGCTTACAGACTGGCTCAGAATTCCAAGGGTTTAGTTTCCCTGGAACACTATTTAAACATTGGCACCATGTTTGCACAGTTTTTTTCCTCTGGCAACATCATACTTCTAAGCAAGAGATTACACATCATGTTTAATAATTTTACTATTTCCTTTAGAAGTTCTGGATGAATACCATCTGGTTCTGGGCTGAGCTGCATTCAGTATCTGCTGGTTAAATTGCCAGACTAAATGAGTAAGAATTTGCTGTGAACTCTTGACTCCCCTTTTGGAGTGGCTTTCTGCATGAAACATACTAAGATCAAAGAGTTTTATTTTTCTAGACATTCTTTTGCATAGATTTACTCAAATGTACAGCCAATAATCTTAATGTTTGGACAGTTCTGAATTGCCTTTTTAATATCATTTTTCTCCACTACATTTAGCTAATTGCATGATAGATCACCCTCCATGCAGATCAGTATCATCTCATTATCTCCCTGCAAGCTTTGAGAGAGAAAAAAAAGAGATGCTGTTTTAATGAAATGCTAGCTAATCACAGATTTTATTATTTAAGAGAAATAAAAACCTGAATGCCTGTCCCACCTGAACATAATCATGGATTATTTGGGATTTTTTTTTTCAAGTTGGCTGCTTTATTAACAACACTAATTTATTAATAAAATTGGCTTTGATTAAGAAATAATTTAGGTACCATAGTGTACCTGAGTAGTTAGTCTAGAGAAAAATGTATGAAATTATTTTTTCTCCTGTGTTTGAAGAAGAGGAGGCCTGCTAATTCATGATAACAAAAGAATCTGCCATTTTAAATGATTTTTATTTAAATTTTACTCTTAATCCTTTTTTTCTCTGTAATGTCAAATACTGAGCACACTGGTTTTGCAGCCAGAACAGTTGCTGTGCTCTGTTATTTCATGCTACGTGTATAATGCTTAGCTCATCCAAACCCAAACCACATTAATTTACAGTTGACTTATTATTTTTCCTAAAGAATAAGCATATGTTCTGTTTTTTCATTAATTTGACAAAGATCTTTACTTAAATTTAAATAGAAACTCCACTTTTAAAATGATGAATTTGGAAAAGCTTATCTTTAGCTTATGTCAAATCTACAAAAAATTTTGGGGTTGTTGCCAGGTATTTTTATCTTGGCAAATGAAATTTAAAAAAAATAATCAGAAGAAATACATAGAGAGAGTCATGGTCTACTTCTGTACTCACTTGCCAGGGTTATGCTGGCATTAAGTGATTCAATAGAGTTACACAGATACAAACTATAGGGAGATACAGATTAGTCCACGGTTTTGGAGAACACACAAAAATCTCAGGAATACATTTATTTTAAGCTTTTCCAAGGTGATGTGAACTTGAGTCCTGTTAGTGTCTCACAGTAACTGCAATTAAGATCAGTTTCTATCACACTCATCTGAACTAGTTGTACTGTCAATGATTTCTGAAATAGCGTTCACCAGCTCTTGCTGGCCCTGCAGCGCATCTCCAGTGGTCAGGTGTGGCAGTGCTGCAGCATCTAGCTTAATAAATGCCTGGAAGAAAATTAATAAATGCCTGCTCAGAGTCCACCTGGAGGCCAGTGACAAGGAGAGTTCCTCAGGGGTCTGTTCTGGATCCAGTGCTGTTCAACATCTTTTTCAGCGACGGCATCAAGTCCACCCTCAGTAAGTTTGCCGACGACACCAAGCTGTGTGGTGCCGTGGACTCACTTGAGGGAAGAGATGCCATCCAGAGGGACCTTGACAGGCTTGAGAAATAGGCCAGTGTAAAGTGCACGAGGTTCAACAAGTCAAAACACAAAGTCCTGTACCTGGGTCAGGCCACTCCTAGGCACAAATACAAACTGGGCACAGAGTGGGTTGAGAATAGCCATTGATTCTCCCTATTTACTCTGCTCTTGTGAGACCTCACCTCGAAAACTCTTCTGGTGTCCCCACCATAAGCGGGACAGAGATCTGTTGGAACGAGTCCAGAGGAGGGCCACAAAGATGATCCAGGGGCTGGAGCACCTCTGCTATGAGGACAGGCTGAGAGAGCTGGGATTGTTCAGTCTGGAAAAGAGAAGACTCTGGGGAGACCTTCTAACTGCCTTCCAATACAGGAAGGCTGGGGAGGGACTTTTCTACAAGAGTTTCCAGTGACAGGACAAGGGGAAATGGTTTTAAATTGAAGGAGAATAGGTTTAGATCTTAGGAAGGAAGAGATCTTTAGATCTTAGGAAGAAATTCTTCAGTATGAGGGTGGCAAGACTTCGGAATAAATTGCCCAGAGAGGTTGTGGATGCCACCTCCCTGGAGATGTTCAAGGCCAGGTTGGACGAGGCCTTGAGCAACCCGGTCTAGTTGAGAAGCGTCCTTGCCCATACAGGGAGGTTGGATTAGATGATCTCTAAGGTCCTTTCCAACCTAAGCCATTGATTCTATGATCCTATGAAGACTCCACAGGTTTTGACAGATGATACACCACCTGGACACATATCAAGGTATCCCTTAAACTATGCTGGGAGCGACCACTTCTCTTTCTTTTGAAGTGCCAATTCATAGCATTTGAACTTCTTGGATGTTTGCAGCATCATCCACCTGACCTTCCTGTGGGACACATTACAGCTGGCCCTGGTAGCTTCATGGGCATTCAGTCAGTCTGTCATCCCATCTTCCTCAAAAGAGAGGAAATGAGGTCTCCCAAGTGATGGCTGTGACTTTTGTACAATGTTCAAGGCTCACTGATAAACAGAACAATTGAAGTAAATTGTCTCTGTAAATCTTTGGGTCTGATTTCATAATCATTTTAAAGTTTCTGTAGGCTTTCTGGGTAAAAGCACAGCCAGAAATTCATCTCACTTCAGAGATCACCATACAAGTGTATAGAATTTAGGGAAAACTGCTTCCAAGAAATATGTGTAAATGATCTCTCCAGTGCAGTATCATAGCATCATAGCATCATAGAATCATAGAATCATAGAACAGTTTCAGTTGGAAGGGACCTTCAAGATTATAAAGTTCAACCTTTCTCCCAGCCCTATCAACACCACTAAACCATTTCCCTCAGCACAACATCTACCTGTCTCTTACACACCTCCAGGGATGGCAACTCAACCACCTCCCTGGGCAGCTTGTTCCAATGGCTGACAACCCCTTCAGTAAAGAAATTCTTCCTAATATTCAACCTGAACCTCTCCCGGCACAAGTTAATGTCATCTCCCCTTGTCGTATCTCTTGTCACTAGAGAGAACAGACCAATCCCTGCCTCGCTACAACCTCCTTTCAGGTAATTGTAGGGAGGAATAAGGTCTCCCTTCAGTCTCCTCTTCTCCTTTTTTTTTTACTTCACAAGAGGCTTCTGTTAAAACTGGATGATGTCTACAAGGATACAGTACAAGAGAAAAATTTGGTCCATGGAAAGATCCCTAATATCCAGTTAAGAAAAGCAGTTGCTCTACAACAGCTATGTTTGTCTACGCAATACTCAGCATCCTTCACGTGATTACCCTGAGGAGCCAGCAGGCTGCTTCCTTAGTACCAAGACCTTCACTCCAAGACCACAGAGGAGTCATCTCCTAAGGGGGCAAATTAGAAGGGAAGTCGAGAGTCTGTTACTCACAGACATGTAGTAACATGGACACAAGGAGTAGGGACACCCAGGCTCCTAAATTCATAGCAACCTTCCCAACCACACTGAAGCTGGGTGTGGGAATGAGGGGGCTTCATCAGTAATATGACTTCGCAGCTGTTCCAAAAGAATATGACCAGCTTTCAAGTCCATTTGCATTAGTCCCGAGCAGAAATACTGAGATCAAGGTGAAGAGAAGCCCTTCTCCTATGCCTGACAACTAGTTCACTGGTAATTCATTCCATGAAGAGGCATCTGGGCTGCTCCTCCCCACAGTAGAGGAAATCTACTCATACATTCCTGATTCATAACAGGCTTTACAGCAGCCCCAGGATCTAGAATTTGACTAAAAACTACAGGAGCTTCAGCCTCAAACACCTGCTGACTCACATACACTTGAAGCTATGTCTGTTCCCAGGGACTGTCCCAATTCCACCCTCAGATCCATGTGATGGAGCCTCTGGTCCCCAAAGCAAGTGACACAAGGTAATTGTCCCCACAAAATAAGCCCACAGCACTGCATCCTGGCACAATCTCACCAGGCAGAGGCTGCATCCCCTCCCTGCTACTGGGAAAACAAGCCGCCAGGTGGTTTGCTGGAACATATGGAAGCGTGGAGAAGCCTTACCTCTCCAACACTTCCACACCTCTGCAGGAAGCCAATACCTCATCTGCCCCGTGAGCCCAGCATGGAACAGTATGTCATAGAACACAGAGGGAGCAGGGCAGAGGGAAAGAAGGAAGCGGGAAGAAGCAATTCTCTACAGTCTGATCAAAGAGAGTGAAGCTATGAGGCAGCCCAGTGCAGCAGCCCACAGCATCTCCCTTCCTTTAAAGTGAGGCAGGGAAGAGACCAGCCACAGAAAGATCATGTAAATATCCTTCCGACACCCTGTGACGGCCAATAAGATACCATTAGTGAGTTCTGAGATGAATCATTATCCACTTATTCCTCACATACAGTTTGTCACGCGTGTTGCAACTCATG
This sequence comes from Apaloderma vittatum, assembly GCF_000703405.1. Taxonomy (NCBI): domain Eukaryota; kingdom Metazoa; phylum Chordata; class Aves; order Trogoniformes; family Trogonidae; genus Apaloderma; species Apaloderma vittatum. Next base: position 42,651 of record NW_009721265.1, read on the forward strand.
TTGGTACTTCTCAGCCAATGCTGGCCTATTACTAGGCTCAGCTGCATCTCCTCTCTTCATACCTAAGCCCTCTAACTAATTGTCAAAATCGAAGGCAGATGTTGTAACAATGCTCACTGAAAAACTGAAGCTGACCTTTGTCCTTTTCATGGCTTGCCGTAACTGATGCCTAAGTGCTTATGAGAAATGAACAGAAACCCGTGAAAGAGGAACAGAGATAATTTTTAAAGCTACTTGCTCCTTTTGCAGGCTATACACTGGGCTGTACAGCCCTATTTTTTTCTTCACCCTTCGAATATGTTAGTTTTCCAGAAAAAAATTTAACAGTTCAGGATGCAGGGAAATAACCCTGCACACCCTTATGCTGCGGGTGTGAGAACCACATGCTGGCTTATGAGCATCAACACATGGTCTGAAGTCACTTTTTTTTTAGTATCTTAACACTGTCAAGTATTAATACCATTAATGGGCTCCTTTCAGCATATTTTTGTGTACTAGACCAGCACCTGTCAAAGTCAAAACAGCACCCGTCGAAGTCAAAATCCATCATATGTCCCAAGGTACCAGTCACCTGAGACTGTTTTCTGAGGTACAGTCATGACATGGTTTGCAACAAACAGATAAAAGATCAAGGACTGCCACCAGAAACAGCCCCCATAGGTTATAATGTCAGCAACAAAATGCTTTTACTGTTCTTGGCGCTACTCTACACCTTAATAAAGCTCAAAATAAACTGGAATAGATTGCTAAATAAACATCTACCTATAACAACCGAGCACTTTAGTCTTTTCTTTTAAAAATTACAGTTAAGCACATAACAAAGAGTCACTATTTTACCACTAGAGTAGAGTTCTCAAAGGCATATGAAAGAAGCTAGTCATGTTAACCACAGTAACCATGAGTCTCAATATAAAGATGAAAAAAATGAAGCAGAGGTAAGTGAAATACTTGGCACAAACCACTCAATGGGTTGATGGAAGAGTCAGGATAAGGAAGGCAGTCTCTTCAGGCTTGATCTGGTGCTATATTTCTCAGTTCTGCTCTCAAAAGAAGTCGGACATCAAGATCAAAGAGATTTCCATGTTTACGCAGAATTAGATAAAGAGATGTTAGTTTCATAACACCAAGTAAGTCATTAAGTGACTGGCCATGCAGTTAGTAGGGAGGAAATAGAGAAACTGAGCCTATGTACTATTGCTTGAATTGGTACCAGGGTGTCTGAAGCCAGAGCTTTAATCTAAGATTCCAAAGTTTATGTGTCTTACTACATATGGAGAGAAGTTACTTTGTGTTTCATGGCATCTGATCTGACATAAACATTTCTGGAGGAGTATCAGTTTCTGTATCAGATGATAAATAACGTTAAGGTAATAGTCTTGAAATTTGCTCATTGACATCCGAGTTCCCAATAATCATATGATCCTTGACTTAAGGGAACATAAGCTACGAGTAGCAAGAGCACTATTGTCTCTATCAGAAAAATAATTAAAATTATACTTAAACAAGAATTCATTTAATCAACAGCAGTAGTTCTTGAAATCTTCCGTTTTTATAAGATTCATAAACTTTATATGAAGAGCAGTTGTCTAGTTTTACATGAATTTGCACAAGTCTGCACAAGAAATCAAAAATACGATTTGCTCATATTTTGATGAACTCTCTATTATTCAGTAGCTAAAGAGGGGCACACAGCCTCACTTTTTCCAGAGTAACTAAATGGCTGAGTCTTCTAATCAACAGCTGAATTCTGAGTTTGAATTTTAGTCACTTGAAACAATTCAGATCATGAAGTGAGGATGAAGAATAAGAGAACAGGAAATAAAGTATTTGCAGTAGGGTAACTGGTTATGAAATAGCTATCCAGAGCTATTTCTAAATCCAGAGCTATATCTAAAAAAATCAGGAGATACTGCAAAATACCGCTTCTTTAGAAGACCTTTCTAGCATTGCTACTGGTACAGCATAGCTACTATCATCTATAAACCCCTGCCAGCAACCCCCACAAAGAAGCAATACTCCTCTCTGAAAGTACTTAACCCAAGTAAGATTTTGATCTAATAAAAAGAAAAGCATGATATTTAGAGTTCTGCTGCTTTTCCATTGTCATGTTTTAGCATGGAAGGGCACTCAGACAGTGAGACGATGGGCTGTCCCCTTGAAGATCTGCAGCTCCTACAATTAAAGTACAACTTTAATTTAGGCACATGGCTATATATTTTGTTTTACTCAGTTAACTATTTGATGGTTTGACTCTTGTTCTTTACTGTGACAGTCTGGAGGACATCTTTTTTTGGTTACCTGGAACTGTGCTTATGGACACTATTGAACCAAGTAAGTTGAGGTACAAGGAGACCTTTGAGAGTGAAGACGATTTACCTCAACTGAAGGTCTGTTGTAGGTCTTCATTTTTGGAACATTAATCTTTATATGTAAATTATCCAAATTATCTTTGTATTTTGTACTTCTTTGATTGGTATAATGCTGTCCAATAACTGGATGTAGAAAGCTGTCAGTTATAATTATTTGAGAAACTGAGAGAGGCAGGTCAAGCCTATAGTGATAACATGATTTATTTCAATTATTGTGCTAAGTTGTCCTGGGAGTATTTGATAGTGTTTCCATACAGAGTGATTTCAAAACATTACTCAAACACTAGAAATAATAATTTCCAGGATTTCAGCACAGATGGGCTGTTAAACCATAGTATTATTGGTCTTACTTGCCGTGCTTTTGTCTATAAAATTCTTAAGAAAACTCCAAGGAACAGTTGCCATAGATAGTTTGGATTATTCGCCCAGGTTTATCCAATATTACATTGTGCAGGGAGTTAATGTGACTGAAAGCACATAAGTTCTAAATTCATTTTCATTGTTTAGTCTTTGCTTACATTACAAACTGTTTTAAAACTGCCAAGTAGAATACTCAACTCTCAAAAGAAGGGAGAAACAAAACTCTAAGGACAAATTCTGCTCCAAATTCTCTATGCCCACTTTCTGATAGAGCCAAGCTCAGGATGTTGTGGTATCCCCAAATATCCAGAGGCTTATAGATCAGACAAACATATCAGAAGTTGGATCTTTGGGATGTAATCCTCATATACAGAAAAGTTATATGATACACTGTCGACGTTGTTTTAACAAACATTTGAAAATTTTCAACTAATGTGAATCATTTCTTTTAATAATGTTTTGTGTGCCTGAAGTAATTTTCTGTAATCAACTGCACTGGTTTTAAGGATGTTTTGTACAGACAAAGCAGTGAAAAACAGTCACAGATCATACGAATTGTGGCTACTGTGTCATTTCTCAGATATCTTATTTCTCACAAGTGTTCTCATTTTATTCTAATGCATTCATATTGAAATTGTGCAATGTGGAGAAAATTAACAAATTGATGGAGAAAAGGTATTTCTGAGAAGATCATTAACAATTGGTATTTTATTTTTACAAGCTTTATTTATTGAAGATGCTGGAGCAAGTAAAGAGTTTTTTATATACATTAAGTGATATGCTGCTGAAATGTTCCCAGATGCTACTCTCAGTCACTCTGGTTTTAAACCCAGCAGTACCAGAAGTATAATCTTGCTCAAACCATAATCTTGCAGTGATCTTATCTCTTTAAAATTCATTTACATTTCAGTTAGAAAACCAGAAGCGTCAGCTGCAATTTTATCCTTTGCTAAGACAGGCCTCCCCAAAGTCTTCACTTAATTCTTAATGACAGCTCACAAAAGTTGTTATTAGAACTCAAATGGCAATGCTCTGGCAAAAACAAAAATTAAAACACTATTTATCCCATTAGCTGTTAAACTGAGTTATTTCACACTGGACTATCTTTTTCATAAGACCTTATATAGAAGTGGCTGAAAATTTTAAAATTGGATTCCGTGTGAAATATTCAAATAAATTCTGAAAAATCAGATGATATAAATTGCTGCATAAATTTTGGTTTTCTGTTTTAAGAAGGGGCAGGTGCTAGGTCATATACAGAAACATCCAACTTAAAGTGATAGGAAACTTTTGTTCTTCTGGTCTGATATGTTACTAAATATCCAAGGCCTTCCAGATTTAATGCTCTTTGGGAAAAAAACTGGCAGTACAAATTGACATTCCTTTGATGAAATCCAGCTTACTTATCAAGAAGGCAGTAAATTTCATTTCTCTGAATAGTACACAGGAATGAGAAACAAAACAGGATTTTTCCTTCCTTACACTTCTCCTGTCATCCTGTTCATTAGACGGTGGCTCATTTGGTTAGTGACACGGTAACGACTTCTTTTTCTCTGTTCCTTCCTGATGCATTCTCACAAATGCTTCTTTAGCTATTGCCTTTCCTATCTGTATGCATAAACCACCCCAGCGCATTTTCTCCTTAAGTTAACTTCACCAAAACTATGAATTTACAAATAGCGCCTTTAATCACGAAAGTTCATTCGCTAGGCCACGCAACTCAGCTATATTCAGTACCTTCACCAGTGGTATTATTTCCAGTTCTAGGAAGTAAACAAATGGTTATGTCTCAGAGACTTGTGCCTCTGGGAAAAAGTTATGAAAGCTAGTAGTACCTTACTGCATAAGGATATTTTTTTTTAAATATGTTTTAAATTTTTTTAAAAAATATATTAGCTCAGGCCACAGTTAATGCACACTGAAAGTTAAAACCATTGCATGGCTATAGATGTGTGGTAGTTCTGGTGTCCTAAACCACTACATAATGATATCAAAGCAAAGTGTTTCTGTAAGTGAATTTTTGATTATAAAATCAATATGCATACATACATACATTTTCTACTCCAAATCACTCAGCCTGCTCTTTATGCTATTTTTTTTAGTCTTTGCTCCATTCATATTATAGTTGCAAAGCTTCACAGTCATATTTGGGGAAAAAAACAAATATGTTTTGAAAGTGTTTTCCTTCAAAGAATCAGTGCCATCTCCTGCTATTATTTCCCTGTATGTTAACACATATGTGGGGGACAGGGTTATGTGTCACCTCTTTGATCTAAATCTTTATTATGCTGATTTTATTATTAATCTCATTTTACCAAAATGAAAAGCCTCATAAGCGAGGATGGGTCCTTCCGCTGCTGAACACCTCCAAAGAGGTATTTTAATGCCCTATTTTAGGCTGATGCTATACATTCTATCCAGCAGAGCTTTACCTTGCTCTACTCTCTCTGGGTCCAAGCCTGACTGCAGCTTCAGATGAAGACAAGGAAATTTTTATCCACACTGGCTACTAGTGTGTATCCACATCTTTATTTAAGCTAGGACCACCTTTTCTCCCATCTGCTCTGGAAAATGTGCCTTTTGTTAAACAGTGGGTGGGACTGCTGGCCGCAGGGGTCCTTTCTATGGAGAACAGAAGTGATCAAATGCTAAAATTTTCTAGGGAGTGTAGGGATCTCACTTATGGCAAGATACTGACAATCTTCAGCTCAGGCATGTGGACTCCTGGAGCTGCATCAGGGAAAATCTGACTTTAAAATATTCCACACCTTAGCTGTCTAATGTATCACAGTTATCCTTCTAACACTACGTATTCCTCCAATTACTTTGCTATATGATTGTTTATTTACACTAATGACCGCTAGCCTCAGCTAGGGCAAATCAGTACAGTTTTGCTAAATTGTTTTACCAGCTTCATAAGTGGTAAATTTTTTTTTTTAAATTAATAAAAATAATTCCAACTTTCCTTCAGCCCTTTAGCACTATGACCTTTGTGAATGCTTTATAATTTTCCTTCCTGGTCTTTCAGGGAACATATTGCAATATAGACTGTAAGATTCAATCTTGTATCTTGTAAATTAACAAAATGATGGAATTTTTTATGCAGTACCTCTGTCCTTTTTTTTATTTAGCAAATTTGTTGCACATTGGAAAGATTACTTTACGGAGCTCTAAACAGTCATGCAAAACAGAAAACGTCGCTGTATTTGTATATTTAAGTTTTTTTGCTTTCAGCATGCAAAGCTTCATCTGAAATAAAGTTATCTGGGTTTGTTTGGTCTCCCTGAAGCTGCATTACAATATTTCAGTGCCTTTTTTCCTTTAAGCTGTTGTGTATACTAATTTATATCTTTCAGGTAAGTGAAAGCAGGGCAGTCTGCTATTCAACAGCTCTGAATCCAGCCTTCAGAGCTGTGCTTTACATATGTTTGCTCTTCCAGTTCACTGTTCCACTCTTTTCAGGTGATTGCTTTGAATTCTTCTGCATGTCATTATTATGAACTTATTTCCACAGTAAAGCCTGATAATTTAGTTGTGTTTTATATATGCACACAATTCTTGTAACAGGCAGCATTAGTTTTTGGACAATTTTCTGTGATGATATATTCCTGTATATAAACAGAGAAACTGTGTTTAGGGCTCAGTTTTGCATTTTGACATAATCTCTTCTGAACTAATACAGGACAATTGCAAGTATTTCGATACAGAATTCTTCAGGCTTCTGCCATGGCCTGAGATCTATCAGAGGAGACTCTATTCCATAGTTGGTGAAGATATTTATTCAGGGCCCGGTGCTCCCTTCTGACAGTATAAAGCATTTGTCTGTACAAGGAAAGAAAAGTGCCATCAGTGGAGACAAAACTTATGAAGGTTCTGCTTGCTGTGTTCAGTTCATTCAGATTTTCCATTTTGTGGCATTTATAGCTATCTTTTCAACAAAGCAGACATCAGGTTAAGGAAGAAGAAGTCAAGGTAAAGGATATCTGAAAAATCCTTGTAATGAAAGTAAGGATCCCTACAACCCAAACTAGAGTACCCCTTTTAACACTTGGGCTGTCTGGTTGTCTTCCAACTATATAACCATCAGGAAAGAATTACAAAAACCTTACAAGAGTTTCTAGAACCTCTTGGTTTATTCACTTTTGAATCTTCTATTTGAAAATATAATGAACAAGGAAATAAAGAGTCTACTAACACTTCATATGAAAAAAATAGAAAAAGGATTAATCCACTTTAACTCTCATCGAGTCCTAATCAAAAGAATAAAAATGCCTAGAACCGATATCACAGAATCACAGAATCACAGAATGTCAGGGGTTGGAAGGGGCCTCGAAAGATCATCTAGTCCAGCCCCCCTGCCAGAGCAGGATCACCTACAGTAGGTCACACAGGAACGTGTCCAGGTGGGGTTTGAATGTCTCCAGAGGAGACTCCATAACCTCCCTGGGCAGCCTGTTCCAGTGCTCCAACACCCTCACAGCAAAGAGGTTTCTCCTCCTGTTGAGGTGGAACCTCCTATGTTCTAGCTTGTATCCATTGCCCCTTGTCCTGTCATTGGACATCACTGAGAAGAGCCTGGCCTCGTCCTCCTGAAACTCACTCTTTACATATTTATAAACATTTATGAGGTGACCCCTCAGCCTCCTCTTCTCCAATCTAAAGAGACCCAGCTCCTTCAGCCTTTCCTCACAAGGGAGAGGTTCCACCCCCTTCATCATCTCTGTGGCTCTGCGCTGGACTCTCTCAAGCAGTTCCCTGTCTCTCTTGAGCTGAGGGGCCCAGAACTGGACAAAATATTCCAGATGTGGCCTCACCAGGGCAGAGTAGAGGTGGAGGAGAACCTCTCTTGACCTACTAGCTACTCCCCTTCTAATCCACCCCAGGATGCCATTGGCCTTCTTGGCCATGAGGGCACACTGCTGGCTCATGGTCATCCTGCTGCCCATCAGGATCCCCAGGTCCCTTTTCCCTGCACTGCTCGCCAATAGGTCAGTCCCCAAGGATCTCTCTCAAGGAGAGATTCTTGTTCTGAAGTTTATAGTTCTACTCCTTAATGATTAAGGAGAGGAAGGTTATGATTTAGACACTGAATAATATATTCAAAGTGACCTGCTGGTTGTTGAAAACTCGAGACACGCACTGACATGATTCTGTAATAAATTGTATATATTCCAGGCAGTGAACAAAAGTATAACAGACTACATTAAAACATTTATTACATACTCCATAGAAGACAAATTCCCCTACTGCAGAAAGTTGGATATTGTAACAATAAGATATTTCAGTGGAGTAATCTATACTCTGTAAAATAAAAAAAATAGAAAATCAGAGCTTTTCATATTTCTAGTTAGTAGATATAAAACTCCACCACATACATTTTTTAGACATTTTTAGACATTTTGGAAAAGGGAATGCTTCTTGTCACAGAAAAAACCCAAGTTCTGCTTGTATTTACATCACACAGCCTCACTGAAATCAACAGGTTTGAAAACAACACAGAATCTCACTCTCACATACCTACATACTGATAAAATCTGACCTGGAAATGTTAACTAATAAACTCCTGCGACAGCTCTTTTTAGTGGATTTCTTTCTAACAGACTGATTGTTTGAAGTTTGCAAAGTTTGTAAAGTTTAGCCACTTAAAAGAAGTGGCTAAAGCAGGCGGTTAAGCGTGCAGTGGGTAAATGTTTGCTCATAAATACCAAATTAGGTCTTTTAAAAGACTTGGTTATGAACAACAGATGTGGAAATTTCCTGACAGACTTGCTGATAGATGAATATACAATTTAAAATTAATATATTTAATATATGCCATGTATGAAGTGCAAAAACTACTCAATACACAAACTGTACTTGTGATTCAGCATGTGGTTTTCTTCAAAATGGATCTATACCAATAGGCTCCATTTCTGCTTTAAGCCCAAGAAATCCTACATCTGCATAACTGTATCTTAATACACAGTAAATGTACACCTAGGATTTTATGAAACAGAATATACAGAATGTTACTGCTAAAGCCCATGTCACTTGATTAATAATAAAACACATGAAAAATGGAGTAAATCTAATAACACTAGAAAAATTAAGGACTTTTTGTATGCTAGTTTTTTTACGTATCTGGTAACTCACAGTTGCTCCTATGACTCAGCAATGCTGTTAAAAAGCAGCAGTAATAGATGTTTTGACCTGAGATACATGATTCTCTCTAGGGAGGCTTATACATATCTAAAGCCAAGGTCTGGTAGGAAATTACCCAAAATCAAGAACTGAAGCAATGAGAAACTCGTAAAACTAGACTGATAATCCTTGACGTCGTTGGTAGTCAAAGTCTAGCTCTCAAGTTCATCTGTGTATTAGATAAAATATATTACTTCCCATCAACAGCAGTCTGCCACGGGAGATGTCTTCTGCCCTGATAAGTGAAGATACATCATCTAAGCTTCCTATAGTCTTCGATTGCATCAGTAGTATTTGAGCAAAAAAATCTCATTACTCCACAGGGACTGATTATTTTAAATAAAATATTGAAACTTGTCAAAATGTACACTGTCGCTTTTCGGATAGTAATTTGAATAAAGCTTGAAATTGATGAGGGTGAGTCACTGACAGAAATTTCTTTCTTGTCACACCTCTCCGTTATCGGCTCCAACCAATATATCATGGTTCTGATTGTACAAGGAAACCAGTGGATGTTTATAAAGGTGAGCTTGCAGAATTGTCCCATAACTGAGATTAAAGTTTAATATACATTGGTCTAATATAAAGAGTGAGAACACTGAACAAAGGACTGAATATGATGTTCTCTGACAGAACCTGCTTGAATGAAAAAATCCAGGGAGCAGCTGTTTGAACCTGACACTTTAGTTCCCAAGTGAAGTTCTGCTAACAGCTTGAAATGGAGGATCAGGCTTATGGATTTTAAACTCTCATGAGTTAAAATGGTTCCAAGTGAAAAAAGAAAAAATTAAGGTCAGGATAAAAGTAGCTTTTCAGATGAGAAGAATTCAAAACAACAACAACAACAATCTAATTTACCTGAGAGGGGATAAAAATGCCCTGTTCTCCTGTGTGAAGCAAGACAAATTTGGAGGGCTTTGGGGGTGAGGGGGTTGTGTGTGTTTTCCCTTTGAGTTTGTGGTGTGATTTTTTAACTTCAGTGTCTTATCTCTTTGTTTTGACAGAAAAAAATGTTGTTGGGGTTTTAGGGTGAGTTGATTGGGGTTTTTATACCTGTATTTCTGTGGCATTTGGCTGATCTGGTTGGGATATAACTATACCCATGTGTGACCCAGCCTGCCATTCTCCCGGAAGGGTCTCATGGAACACGAAAACTGGGAAAAATTAAAAATCTACACAATATTTATGATACATTATTAATGTGTAGCTCCCCCTGGAGAGGATTCACCCCCTAATACTCAGAGTGTCAAGGAAAGGTAAGTGGCTTATCTAGAGTAATAAGTTCCCTTACCCTGCCAGCACTGAGTGCATGAATGCACCCACCTGCAGCACAGGTAAAGGGGACGTGTCCCCCCTCCAGCCCCTCCCCACCTGTTCTCACCCTCAGCAGAGAAAGTGGCCTTAAGAGATTTCATGACTTGGCATTTCTAGCAGCGAGAAGATGAAAGATGACGTTGGGATTGGGGAAACACGAGTGCTGTGAGTTGGTATGGGGAAGAGTGTCTTGGGAACAGCTGGCTGAAAATGCTGGGTTTTTGCTGACTGATGGGATTTTGCGATTGGGACTGATGGGATTTTATTGATATTGCCAGTATTTTGTTGACTTTCTTCACCCATTACTTTGTCATATAAGGCAACTGTTTCTTTTGGTGACACCTGCAGATGGCCCAGGTTTTTATTAGGTCAACACAGCTGTATAGAAAAAGCCAAGCTTCCAGGCACTCCGAGCATGTTTTGGATGTTTTTCCTTTTTACTGACTGCATTTACACTCCAGGAAAGAAACTGGTCTTCAGAGTCATTTTGAATCATTAAAACATATTCTGTCTCATGTAGCCTTGACTATGACAGTATGATGTATCTGCTGCTTCATATCCTTTCCTCTTCTCATTCAAAAACCCACCAGGGGAAAGAGGGAAAGAACATACGCAAAATATTTCAGACTATGTAATTTTTACTTTCCCTTGCCAAATTCTTTGCTTTCCAAACCTGCAGTGGCAGACAAATAAAAGATATTTGGGATACCAGTATCAGCTACGGTTAACTGCAGCAATTTGACACAAAGCACAGTAAAGAAGGATAGAACACTGTATAACACTGCAGCTGTAAATGGAGATGGAAAACAATGGGGAAGAGAACTGGTGTTCAGGGGTGTAGGACTGAAACAAAGAGAAGGAAAGACCACAAAGAGAAGGAAAGACCACAAAAAGAAGGAAAAAAAAGCCGACAGAGATACAATGACACCCACACCAGACCTTCTGATAAAACCAGCAAACTACTTCTGGCGTGTGGTACTGGATGTCATAAAACCACTCTACACTGACTGTACTGCAGTTGCTTACTTGCAGTTTGAAAGTAAATCATGACGAAAAAGCAGTAATTGTCAAACATCACATGAACCAAATTAAACCAATCACGTGATACCAGGAGGACAGGCTAAAGTGTTAGTTGGGACTTCTGCCAATGCCTGTTATTTAAGTGATATTTTTTAACAATGACCCTGTATTTCTCAAGCTGCTATGCAATAAGCTCCTTGTAAGGAAACAAAAAAGAAGCATGCATTTAAGCATGAGATTTCTTAACTGGATATGGTAAGGATACACAAGACGATGTTAACAGCCCTCAGCGAGATTCTGTGGAGACTATCTCTTTACATCGCCTTGCTTTTTAACTTTGACATTTACAAGAAGTAAGTTTTCCTACCCATCTGGGAGATGTAACTGACAAAAGAGAAGCCCATTGCACAGAAGGTAGGAAACTAGACTGGAAATAGCCTAGAAAAACAGGGAATGAAGAGTGACAGGTGTGCACATGCAGAGGGTAACGAACAAAGGCAGATTTGGAGCGAGGTAGTCAACTGCAGGAAATTACTCATCTGCAGTTAACATTAGCTTCTTTTCCTCTTTTAAGGATGGCTTCTCCAGATCTGCAAAGTCTTACGCATTGCATATGAAACTCACCTAATATATTGTTTCCCCGTATTCTCCAGGAGTATTAGAACTCGCACTTTTAGCCAGTAAGTTGTCGTGGCTTCTGTCCCACTCCATGACCTGCCATCTGGCTGAACGTGGTGCCTGCAGATCACAGCATGGAAAACAGCCCAGATACCCTGTCGTGCTACTAGTAGGAAAACACCCAGCCTCTGAGTCGCCACATATCAAACAGTCCTCATAAACAACACACTTGTCAAAAACCATGTAAGATTGCCATCCCTGTGGCACTTCACAGGTTTTTCTGAAGAACTGTAAAAGAAAATGCTGCTAAGGACGGTGCCAGGCAAGAGGGGAGGGCTTCCTCCCACACTTGCAGCTGCAATGTAAAACCCTGGACTTGCAGACATTGAGCTGTGGGCCTTAGTGGCACATATTTGTCTTAACAGGTAAAGTTCCTACACAAACAAATGACCTTCCTCAATACAGAAAAAAATAATCTGACACACCCTCCCACCCCCCGTAACTGTGAAGAGATGCTGGCTCCATGTAAACTCTGCAGATTTTTATTACAAACTAGCACCCAAGGCTATTACACTTTGTATCCTTGTTCAGTTGGGAATATAGGCAAATATTTCATTAACTCCCAGTACATAGAGAAAAAACATGTCCTTCCTGTTGCCCCTAACTTCACACATGCATGTAAGAACAGAACTGACAGAAAACTTGATGTAAATCAGAATATATATTCAAGGCATTAGTAAATAACTGTGTATTTGATTTCTTCATGCTCTTCATGAACTGAGAAGTGAATTTTCCTCAGTGCTTTGATTTAGCATAATTAACTTTTTCATATTTCTCTGCAGCTGATTAAAGAACATTTATCTCTAATTTTCTTCTTTAAACTTCATTTTATCTAGAAATGCTCACAGGGAGGTCAAAAGACATTGCAGAGAGTTGAGTTCAGGTGCATTTTTATACCTATTATATTTCGTTGGTTTTCTCTAGCAAGGTAACCAAAGACATCTATCTTCATTTCCTCACATCTGCGTCACTCAGAGTAGTGAAAAAGTTACAACTTGAAATTTTAGAATCTTGAAACATATTTTGTTTTACAGAGATATGGTCATCCTCAGAGCTGAAAATGACTGTTAATGCTTGGCTTTGGAGGTCAGCAATCAGCTTTTCCACATTACCCCCTTGAACTTTCTTAGCCTATTCTTAATTATTCTGGGATTTTCAAAATTAATATTTTGGCTTAGTAAATTAGTTTATTGAGAATTCGATTACATAGTCCTGTTTCTGATGCTCGTAAGAACAGATTCTCCTAGAAGGACTAAGTGGATTAAAATTCCTTGCATTTCCATCACCCAACAAGATGTACATAGTGCCACACAGCTGCTCTGCTTAAATGAGGGCTATGCTGGCTCCTGGTACAGAGCCTGAATTAATGCCTTGCCATGCTGAGCAGACAGGGGTAAAATATTGAAGAGCGCAATAAAACTTCACCTGAGCCCAGGTCAACTAGTATTCCTCAAGAAGCTCACAGAAAGGAGCCTTGAGGCTGAATTTGTTCACACCACCTGGATGTGATACCTCAGGACCTAAACCCCAGCTTTTTTAGCTGTGTCTCAAGCTTTAATATTATGAAACCTTCTATCTCATAGCAGTGCAAAGCCACTTAAACCGCAGCTAAAGATGATTTTAAGCTAAACATTATGACTGCACTGAAGTGGGTCTGAAGCCCTTTCCCTGTCAGCTCTAGCTGAGATGCCATTCAGGCAGATGGTGCCTTGTAGCTGTCGATTGCAGCTGCTCAGCTGAGGTGCAATAGCTGTCTGCAAGGAGAAAGCTTAGTCTCCTCCAAGGCAAAGTCAGGCAGTTTAATTAAGTTGCAAGTAACGATGATGTAAGATGTTATTGCTGGCTAACAGTCCACCTGGCCTGGCAGGTGGCAGCTGGCGTGCAAGAGCCACAAACGCTTTTGTGTCTGCTGCCAGGAACCCGGCCCTGCTTGGGGAGCAGTTGGACGCACACGTGAGGCTGAAGCAGTCACACAGGCCGTGGGGGCGAGGATGCTTCTCTGTGCGGGGGTGAGAACACTTTTCTCTGCAAGGCGTGTGGAAGCCAAGGGCAGGGTGAGCAGGCCAGGCACATTTGGACATCTTCAACACTGCCACGGCGAGCTGCTGGCACTCGGGCTCCGTGGCCAAAGCCCAAGAGCCACTCCTAGGCTTTCCTCATGCTTACTTCTGACATCCTTTCCGGTAGTGACACATCACAAACGTTTATTCAGGAGACAGAAGCTGCACGTGGACCTTCAGGTAACTGGACCTTCAGGTAACTGTTGGTCCGGCCCAAGGTGCGTGTGGCCAGTG
>NW_009721266.1:0-25431 GCF_000703405.1 Apaloderma vittatum
TGCTGGGGGCTGCGGCGCGCCCAGGCCTCTCCCCTGAGAGAAGGTGATAGGGTTCCTCAGGGACCTTGGGGTGCCAGGGCCAGCTTCCCCTCCCAGGGCGTGTGGAACGCACCTGGAACAGCTTGAAGGACTTGGAAGGGGAGGTGTGGGGTGGAAGGGTCGACCGTGTGGCGTTGAGCCGCTTGGGATGGGTTAGTGTGGAGGGAGGGCCCTTCTGGGCCGGGGGAATTCCCGGCGGGGAGGTGGGGGAGAGGGTTCAGTTTCCCTCCAGCCCTTGGGCATCAGTTCTGTAGTAGCACGGTTATCCCATACTATTCGTGCTGCTCTTGCTTTCGGTGTGGATGTGCTCAGTTCGTGGAGGTGTAAAGCTGGCAGAAGCAGGGTGTCGTGTGTACCCAGTCCATAATTGTTGTGTTCATCATGGCGTGTCTTCCGTACTCGTGTGCAGCCCAAAAGAAAGGGTGAGACTTTGTGGGCTGCAGCCTCTTCTGTGGTGCATATGCTCTCCCAAATCTTGATGCAGGCTTGGAAGATTTCCCCACCTCAAGGCAGAGGGTTATGGTCCCACATACCCTTGTGTAGTCGTGTCTTTACACATCTAATAAAGTTTTGTGAGTTTGCTGTCGTTCCAACACCTCGTCAGTGTTACTCTACAAATGCAAGCGCTCACACACGCACACTGTAGCCCACTTGTTCAAAAAGAAAGCCCTTGACCAGTGGTTACGTGAAGAGCTGTGTTCAGTGTTGCTTGTGAATATGTCGGTATCTTATTGTGGTGTAAAATGCACGCTCAACAATAATCAGGAACCAACAGCTCTTGTCTTTCAGTAGATCTCTTTAACTCTCCTCCTTTCCCTAATTTGCGGAGGAAAGAATTTGGAAAAAAAACAAACCCCAACCGTTGTGTCTTCCGAACACCATGTGAATATTTTTAATAACATTGGAAGTTGTTTCTGCGTTGTTCCCATCTAATAACTGAGCAGACAGCTTTCAGGTGGTGAGACCTAAAAGCTCTAGTACATGCTTGCCTCATTGGCTTTATGATGTATCTTTAATGCCGTTTTGAATGTTTCAGAGATGATGGCCATTAGTGAACAGCTGAGAGCTGCAGAGAGTGTTTGTGCCACAGCAAAGGAAGAAACACTAGTGTAGAAATAGGTCTTCATTTCTTAAATTGTCATGTGTTAGTTTGGGAGGGATATAACTGAGTTTTAGAGTGGATGTCTGTGACCCTACTGCCTTTCAGGATTTTTTTAAATTTTGCCTGAAAGCAAAGGCTGAAACGGGATCTGGTTTTGGTGGCATAGAGAAGCACACCAGGTTCTGTTAAGAATCAAAACACCTAGCTGTTCAAATTCTGTTGTGAAATTGCTGTTTTCAGCACAGTTTGGAAGTTTTGCTGACAGGTTGGTTTTCATTCACAACAACTGAGCATAGCACAGAGGCTTCATGGAGAGCTTTGTTAGAACATTCCTGACTTGGCTTTGGTTTTAGCTGAGAATGAATCGAGTACAGTTTTTACGTTGAGGTCCAGCTGAGCTGTGTAGTTGCAGAGGTGGGCTGAATGAGTTTCTTTATCGAGCCAGCCAGCTGTTCCTTGAAGTATGACAGCTTGTTTTTCTTTTAGATGCCGTTTTGGAGTACTCAGGAGTTGGTATACCATCAGGTTTTTGGAACTTAGATGATTATGCTTCTCAGCAGGGAGATAATAGCAGGAAGAAAGTTACTGATTTATCCCGACTTGTTATTTACTTTGTTTTGAATTATGCCATTCGTATTTGATATTTTCAGTCCCCTACATAATGCTAAATGATGATGGATTGGACTATATATACAGCAGAAGAGAAGTGCAGTAGTGAGGGCTTTTTGAGTTAAATGCTACTTTGGTTTGCTGGTCAGTGGCTGCTGATCAATGTGATTTTTTTTTTTTTTTTCCTCTATTTGAACAAACCGTTGTATTAGAAGCAGCCATGAAAATGTGATGTTGCAAAGAAAATTAAAAAGTGTCAGGATGGAATCTCATTAAATCCTTGGTGGGCTTAGTGGTTTACACCTTTATTTGGGAAAAAAAAAATGTGTAGACTTCCTCTTGATATTTTTCTCCTGTTTTCATAGGATAGCTATTAGTATCAAAGAATGACAACAGCTGCTTCACCAAGTGGATGCATTGTGCAAGAGGTCATTATTTACAGCTGCCAGCTTTATTGAACTCTTCCTTACATTTCATCCTTATTTGTAAGTTTATCATTTATTGCAAAGTGATGGAAAGACAGGCAGCTGTGGAAACAGACTGTTTTAGCCAATTTAGCAGAAGCAATATCCAGGAGTTCTGTTTAGCTTAATTCTGCCTCCGACTGACTTTGTGATCTTGAAAGAGTAATAAACATTGCTCAGTTCTGGAAAACGAGCTGGACAAGAGGATGGAAAAGAGAATCCGTGTTAGGTAATAGCCCAAGGAAAGCATTTGAAAAAGGAATTAAAAAAAAAATCAACCTGTTGTAGGGAGGAGGTTTTCTAGGGGGATCTTTGGAGGCCTCCAGGGAAGTGTTCTGCTGGAGGGCGTGTGAAGCTGGGGAGCAGGAGCAGGAAGGCAAGGCAGGCTCATGTCGCCTTCTTTGTATTGTCTCGTGAGGTGTGCTGAGCTAGGTCAGTGAAGGGTCATGATATTTTGTAGAGATCTATTCCCAGTACCACTGAAGTGGTGATAACAAATACTAAAGATGCTGGAACATACAGGCTATTGGGAAACTCTTCACTTCCTAAACAGAGAAAATTAGTTTCTTTTTTTGTTTTTAACATTGTGGCTTTAACAGACCTTTGATCTCTTGCAGTCTTTTAGAAGCGGAAAAACAACTTAGGTTTGATGTTTTGTGTGCCATCAACTGAAACTGGGGCCATCATGAATATAACCAAGGGTGGACTGGTGCTGTTTTCGGCCAATTCCAATTCATCATGCATGGAACTGTCAAAGAGGATTGCTGAGTAAGTGAAATCTCGGTGTTACCAAGGTGGGACTTATTTTACTAAAGGCTGATCTCTTTGTTGAGGGAAAGTTACACGGCTGAACTGCCACAGTTTGCAGGAATATCTAGTGTTGCACAGCGAATTTCAACACATAAATAACAAAGAAAATAGCGCGTTTAAATTGTTGGGTGGCAGGTTGTGATTTGCTGCAACATTTTGTGGGAAAAAAATAATGCTTGGACAGTGTTAAATAATCATGGCAGAAGTTTTTGTCTTTTTCTTATCCTCCTTGTAGAGGAGTTTTCTTAGAAGACAGCAAAGCTGCATCCAGCATGCTCAGTGTGTATTTTAGACGAGGGTCATTTGTTTAGCTTTGAATCACAGAATCACAGTGTTAAGAGCTGGAAGGGACCTCTAACATTCTGTGGTTCTGTGATGCATGAGTAGCTTCAGCAGAACTTTTAAGTTCTTAACATGCTGCTGTAATGATACTGAGATGCTTAACGTTGCGAGGAGTACTGCACGTGATGGATTTCTTCCTGAGGTTTACGTACCCAAAGTTAGGTTTAGGTAGGAGGAGAAAGGAGAGTGCAGGGACTTGGGCATAAGTTAGGAGGAGAAAGGAGAGCGCAGAGAAAGGAGAGTGCAGGGACTTGGGCATAAGTGCAGAGCAGCCTTTGTTGTCTTTTTTTTAGTGATGGGGTCTGTGCTAATACTGAAGTGGAGTAAATATGGCAGACATTAGTCTTCCGTTATTTATTGAATAGAGCTGGCTGGTAATTCCTATTTGTTCTACATTGACCTTTTTCTACAGAGAGAATGATTTAAAAGTGGCATTTTAAGCATTGTGTGTGTTGCCATGTGTAAATGCATATATATGTCACCCTATATAGAATGTGTATAGAAATATATAATGAGGATTAGAGATTATTGCATGATCTAATAATCAAATGTTGGTTTTTTTTTTCTTCTACTTGTTCTTCTGAGCTTGACTTGAAAATGAGTTTAGTTTAGCCTGCAATGCAGCTTCTGGAAATTGTAAATCCTTTAAGAGGTTTCCACTATAAGTAATAGTTTTATGGTTTGTGATTTTCTTTTCTTAGTTTTCTCCTATGAAATGTAGCCTTTTCAGTAACTGTTACTGTATGGGATTTTACCCTTCATTTTCCCATACTGATTTCTGTTTTTTTCTTTTCTGCTGCTCTAGGCGCTTAGGAGTTGAGATGGGGAAGGTTCAGGTTTATCAAGAACCAAACAGAGGTGAGCGTTTACTTGGTGAAACCAGAAGGTTACCTGACTGTGATGTGCATATATTGGTTACCCTTTTCTTAGACTCTGAGTTTTGCTCTTGCAAATATTACATATTTCTCTTCTTGGCAGAAACAAGAGTGCAGATTCAGGAGTCTGTGAGAGGAAAGGATGTATTTATCATCCAAACAGTTTCGAAGTGAGTAACTATTTAAAGACACTGTGCTGGCGTTTTGACATGGACTTGTCCATAGAAGTGCTTCTGGTTTTTTTTATTTTGCATTTTATGCATTATATGGTACCATATAAGTGTAAATTAACTGGGTAGAGGCTTCTCTTTGTGTTTTTTTTGTTGTTGTTGTTACTGTTTTATGGGGTTTATATGCACAAAGAAGACTTCAGTATAAGCTTACCTCTGTTACATTAATTTTCAGTGAATATGCCAGTGAAACTTTGTTCTGAGTCTCTGCATTCTTTCTCTAGGTGCATTCTTTTGCTTGTATCATTCTCTTCAAATTCTTCCCTTTTCAGCTACTGGTCTCCAGCACTGTTGCAAAGTTCTGAGTGTAGGAGGAGCATTTCCTAGGCAATGTGTCCTGTGACTCAGAAAACCTTTTATTTATTTTTTTCACATGACAAAAACTTTACAAATGGTAAGGCTTTGGCAACAGAAATAATAGATTTCTTAGCTGGTGACCACTTCTCATCTAAAATGATACCCTCTCGAGGGCAGAAAATAGGTGGTAATTGTTAAATATTTAGCCTACTGTTGCCTTGAACTACACATTGTAACGTCTGAAACTTTTTTTTTAAAAGCTCATCTATATCAAACAATATGTATAATTTGTATAAAAAAGTACAGATTTTTTCATTTGTGCACAATAGAAAGAGAAGTTGGAGATAGATTATGGACTACTTTGTTATAGCAACATGCTGTATAACTAAAAAGTTGAAAATGGTTTAACAAAAACTGTTGAATTGCCCAAAATAGCCAAGTGAAGAAAATAATGAAGTGTAATTCTAGTGAAGAATTAAAATGGTGGGGCCAGGGCACTTGCACAGCTGGATTCTTAGTGAGGGTCACCCGGTCACCATACTCTTTGCTGCCCTGGAGTGGGTATAAATATTGCACTGAAACCAAGACTTTTCTGCCCGAGATACAGAACTAGATGCTTCTCGTTCCAGGGATGTGAATACTACGATCATGGAACTCCTGATCATGGTGTACGCTTGTAAAACCTCCTGTGCCAAAAGCATTATCGGAGTGATTCCTTATTTCCCGTACAGCAAACAGTGCAAGATGAGGAAGAGGGGCTCCATTGTCTCCAAGTTACTGGCTTCAATGATGTGCAAAGCTGGTAAGAACGGGGGCTGTTAGGAAATAGTCAGGGCAATGGGGGCTCCTCCTGTCATCTCGCACAGTTATAGAGGTTTGTGCACAAGCTTGGGCTCTGTTTAAAAATAACTACCAAGATTTTCGTGAGTGTAAAACCCACATAGAAAGGAAATATAATTAGAAGTGTTTCCAAATCATGAATTCATTGAAATCCCAAATTTCTAACAGCCTTGTTATGTTGCGTCCTCCTGAGCTGGCAAAATGAGTCTGCTGGATTCTGCTGCTTTGGGCCGTGGTATCTGTCTCTCGTAATACTGTTCTTTGCCTTTCTAACGCTCTTTAACAGTTGTGCTTTGTCATTTCTAGTCTGTTCTTTACCTGTCGGATGAATGCACTTTGTACCTGTCCTTTGCATTTGAGATAATGTGAGGAAATGAGATTATTCATTGTCGCAGCCTTCAATGTGTTTCCTTTGCTGCTCCTTTCCTTTTGCTTCTGTCTCTGAGAAAAATGGGCAGTTTTACCATGAGCACGATGTGCTCTGGGTTCGTATTTGGAGCGAGGTGTTTTGATTATTAGGGTTTGGGCCCATTTTTCAGGAGTTCAGGGGACTGATGTTAGCTGTGCAGGGGCCTTGCGGTGTGGCGTGGGACAATTTATTGTATTAGTGCTTCCTTTTGTCACGTGTGGAATGGAGAAAGGTCTTACCTGCCTCAGTGTGGCACTACTGAGTAAATTATGTGAAGTGTTCCAAGGTTCTTTTAAAACGGGCACGGCAGAAATCTCGGAACACGGTAACGTTGGGGTACTCGAGAGGTACAGAGTTAATATGCTACGTACTTGCAGTAAGTGTAGTATTCTTCTATTGCAGCTTAGATTTTGTCCTGGACAAACCTGAGCTAAACTTAATAGAGAAATAGTGTGTCTGCTCTTTCTTACTTTTTTTTTTTATTTTAAAAAAAAGGATTAACTCATCTTATTACCATGGATTTGCATCAGAAGGAAATACAAGGCTTCTTCAATATTCCAGTTGATAACTTGAGAGCGTCTCCGTTTTTACTGCAGTACATCCAAGAAGAGGTGAGGGAAAAGCCTGCTATTACAGTTACTTTCTAAAATATTTTTGTCATGTCTCAAGGTTTCTGAAACAAATTTATCTGAAAAGACTTAGCTCTTCAAACAGAATTTTAAAGGGGGAAAAATCATATTGGGGCAAGGAGTGGTGTTGGGGCAATTGGTTTTCTTCCTTAAAAGTTTTGTTTCCATGAAGAGATGGTGTTTTCTTATCCATGCAGCATTGCTATTCTCTCTTAGATATATTAAAAAAAATGAGAATTTCCTTGCTCTTGATATCCTCTTCCTTTCCTATTTTCAGTTTCCTTGTCCTTTATAGGACAGACTACTTGTGGAGGTGTAATTTATATTGCGTTATGAAAACACTTTGGAAGTTAAGGTGTAAGCTGTGAGAGAGCCTATTGATCGTACTCTGAAAGTATGAGCAGATTAATTCTGTGGAAATCTACACCTGCTGTGTTCAGCATGTCTTGACACGAGGAGCTTAACTTCTGACGTTCAGTGTGTCCCTTTCTCCCTCTTGTTTTTGTAAGTGCTTTGGGAAGTGCTACTGGTAGATTCATGTATACAAATTGTGCAAATGGTAATTGTAGGTATAAGATGCGTGTTACGCCTCTGACTAATGATCATCGGGAATAAAGCAAACGCTTTCTTCCGCATGAGAGAAAAGATTTAGCTCGCTCTTGCTTTTGAATCCAAGCTATTTCTTTTTGTAAAGGTATGACTACTTCAATTTAGGAAAAAAAAAAAAAAAAAAGGAGAAAAGCCCAAACCAAATCAACATGATTTTGTTATGATTGTTAAAATCGTGAGAATCGGTTACCGTTTTAATCTATTGTTACCATTTCATTTGGTAATAAAGTTAGAGGGTGATAGAACAAAACTCCAGGCTCTGGCTTTGCCTCAGTCTTTGATCTTGTATGTCAGGAGAGAAATACTACACGTCATAAGAACTTTTTAAGCTAAAAAAAACCCGAAAAAATATGGAAAACCAAATATGTGTACACAAGTTGTGCCTTTATGTGTTGGTTAAATATCTGGATTATGGTCAATAATGAGGTCATGTTCCTGGTTTAGTCTCGAAGCACATTTTGATACATGAGCTCTCAATGGTTTACAAAGAGTTGTTGCAGCTCTGAGTCTGGCACTGCAGTCTAACAAACGAACATGTGTAGAGCTCTCCTGAAGCGTGGGCAGAGAGGCCTTAACAGATACTTTCAGTTCTTAATTTTTTCATTCCTCTACTTGTCCATGAGGTGACTTGCTTCACCTGAAGTTGACTGAATGTATCTGATCACATGGGGTCTATACTGGCAGGCACCTTCACCAGCCAGGTCATTTACAGTATCTTTTCTTAAAAGTTTCATGCAGTGCTGCTCAGGAAGAATGTACTGTTCATCCCAAGTTCACAGCTTGTATATCCTGCGTTGTGAGTGCTAAAGCGTGAGAAATGTTTCAGATGGGAGTTGCAATGGGGTGTAGTGAGTCCAGCTTGGTAAGAATGGAGATCACTTAAAAAGCATTTCACTGAGAGGTAGGAGGATGAGGGCCCTGTTGGGAATTTGTGCATGGGTGTGAAAAGAATTACTTCGTGTTCTGGGATGAAGACAGTCCCCTCAGTGAAATTCATGTATTAGAAAAATAATTTGCTGATTTTCCTTTGTATGCGTAGCAAATGTTCCATAGTTGGTGCCTTCTTTCCTTCCTATGCGTACGCGTAAATCTTAGAGTGACGTAGCTCTTTCTCGCAAGGAGTTGTTGATGTCTTACCGTTTTTTTGGATTTAATTTCTGGCTTTGTGTCTTCTTTTTTAAAGCGCTGAAAACAAATTTGATAATTTGGCAGGGGAAAAATGAGGCAAATATGTCTGAACAAGATCAAAGCCTTTATGATGTCAAGTGACAGGCCCTGCCTTGTCCATTCCTTCCATCATGTTCATCTCTCTAGCCAGTTGTATAACCAAGTGTTTGTAGAGGACAGAACATGCCGAATTCCAGTATTATAGGTGGAGTTAGTAGAACTGTGGATTATTAATGTTGCCTGACACATCCTCATGAAAGCTCTTCTTTCCAGTTGCTTAGGCCCATGCCCCAATTCAGAACTTAGTTTTTTCTTTTCCCTGTCTTGTTTCATATTGAGCGCTTTTGGAAATGCTCAGCCAGTGTGGTTTTGTATGTTTAAGGATAAGATTGTGGAAGAACTTGCTTTGCTTGTGTTTGAAAAACATCCAAGTATTTCTGTGCTTTGAAACTGCAGTTTAGCATCTGACAACAGGGTGATGAACCACGTGTCAGGGTACTGTCCCCCCAAATCTGTGAAATTACAGCTGTAACGGATCAATTTGCAGGTATTTAGTAAAGAGTCTTTTGTTCCCTGACACTGGAATTCTGAGGGTTGGATCTGCTCTTAGGACTTTGCTGGCTCTTGTTGCTGAGGCACCTGGTAGGAGGACAGACAGGTCGGTTGTCCCAGGGTGGCACAGCAAAGGAAGATGCTGAGTGTGCAAGTACTACAGGAAGCATAGGTTGCTGTAGGAGAGGAGTGTTTAGAAGTGTGAACGGTGAATGCTCAAGAAGTTACAGAAGAAGAAAGACAAGTCTGATGTGGAGTCGCTGTTTGCAGGGAGAAACTTTTGAGAGACTGGGACTAAAATGCTGACTAAATGGTGAGGAGTCAGGAGTGAAAAGCCAGTGGGGGAATAGGGCAGGGGCAGCAGACTTGGGAGTGGACCGTGCTTCTGAGGACTGACTTTGGAAATGAAACCCAGACTTCTTGGCCTTACTGCTTCGCTGCTGCTGATCGGTGTAGGAGATGGTTTGCAGCAATATTAGGCTGTGACTTCCAGGATCAGCACAGAGAATGTGGACTTTTTATCTCTTTTGATGGTCCATATAAAGAGAATGAGGTGATGGAGAGGCATGGCTTTTTGTGTTGTACTCTGGAAAACAGGAGCAAATAGATGAGATGGTGTGTTTTCAAGTGATGAAAGATGACTGTGTGCACACATGAGACAATTTAAGTTGAACAGGAAACTTTAATTTTGATGGTTTCCTGTTTCTTTTAACACTTGTCCATATAGCCCTGATGTTCTTCTAAAGCAGTTACTTTTGTGTGATCCATAACATGACGTGGTATTTATGAAAGGTACAGTTTCAAGTTACATCTGAATTTTCTAATTACCTGGTTTTTGCTGAGCTGTGAACTCTGATCATCAATTCTTGAAGTTGCTTTCTTATGTTAGGTGAAATGTTTGACGCTTAAAATTCTTCTGGCAAAGTAAAATTTTCTGATTCTTACTGAGTTTAAATTTGTCTAAAGATATGAAGTAGACATTGCTATCTGTTATTTACTACAGATACCAGACTACAGGAATGCTGTAATTGTGGCCAAATCACCTGCGTCTGCAAAGAGGTGGGTAAGATCTGCTCTCTTGTGCTAGAGCAGGAAATCTCTGTCGTGATTTTGTTCTTAGGATCAAGTGAAGGACAGATATCCGAAAGTTAGAAGATGCAGCCTTCAAATCCCTCCCAGTTCTACTTTGTCAGATGTGTGGTCTTTACATCATTGCTATAATCATAATAAATCTAAGGAGAGTCAAAAACAAACAAACAAAAAGATGAGATAACATCAATACAGTGCTTAGGATAAAGAAGTTATTTAATCAGATTATATTTGTGTGCATTTACGTTATAAATTTCCTGCTGCAAATGAAGAAAAATGGCTGGAAGTATAATGCCATTAATCCAGAGTAATTGCTCAACGTTGTGACGTAGAACATGGTTAATGAGATCCTAAATACAGATGGCTTCACATCTAGCATGGGGAAACACCATTTGATGTTTGAGATGGTTTTGATTGTGAAGTCCTTGTTGGCTGAACAACTATTCTTAATCCCTGAAGCTTTTTGGTTGACTGTTCCTAAACTCTTTGGAATTACGCTGCTCTCAGCAGGTGGTGCAAGAGTATAACCATGGTTTAAGAGATATTGTATTTACTGTGGTGATAAACCAGTAGTTTGTTGAAGAGTTATCTGGACTTCGATGCCAAGGAATCGTGATACTTTCTGTACGAAAGATTTTTGTTATTTTTATATAGCAAATCAGAAACACTTTAATTTGTAGTAAGGGGAACAACTTCTGTCATCTTTGTTTTCCTGCAGTACTTTTTATGTGATTTCTTGTGTTTTAGTCAGTTATTTTACATATGCTTGTCTTTGGCTTTCTTTTACTTAGTGTCCACGTTGCCTCTTGGGTGTAGGCAGGCATTTGTTGAAGCGTTTTCATGCTGGTCAGGTAATCGCGCATGCCAGGAAATAGTCTGTATGTACCTTTAACTGATCAGGTGAAAAGTTGCACATGTAGGAGAGGATCCCAGAACTGCTGTTCAGCTTCTCCATTGGTATGTGGGAGCATTTAAGAGCAGTATTTTGAGGATGTTACATCGTTTTTGGAAGAGGATGAGTGAATGTTTCAGCCTATGAAGGAAAACGCTTTACAGATGAACGCCCACTTGTGGAAGAGAATCTTTGCTGGATGAAGCTCAGAGTGTTTGTGGTTCCCGAGCTCACTGGAAAGCGAATAACTCATTTTACTGTTACTTTGAACTTTTTTCAGTTTAGGATTGCGTTTTAAAGTAACTGTTTTGATTTTGTTGATGGAGTTATGCCTTCTAAGTCATAACTATTAAGATAAATAGGTTCAGAATCATATTTTATCTGTAGTTAACTACTTGAGAAGAATACCTTCACTGTGCAATAACCACAGGGCAGAAGAGTCTTCATTTTTAACTAACTGAGCCTCACCAAGGGCAAATTATTCTCTGGACTTTGAGATGTTTGGAAAGCGAAACAAGACTTAAACGTAAAGGAGGTGATTCAGGCCACAGGTCTTAGATGCAGATGGTAGAACAAAGCGTGTCACTCTGGACATGCCAGGCTCTCTCTGACCAGAAGGAGACTGGGTGAGTGGCTCAGGCCAGGCACTGAAGTCCTGGCTGTGCAAGGTAAGGTAGGATGAATCTGCTGATTTTTAGTTGCTGCTTCCAGTACCAGGCATACAAGCCCTGTCTGTGAAATTCCTATTTTCCTGCTTTCCCCATTCCCCCAGCTAACCTTACACTTCTTTACATAAATCTCTAATTTTAGTCCGAGAAATACCGCACGGCAAAGGAACTTTCTGTAAGCTTAGGAAGATCCAGGCTGTTTAACTTCGAAGTGTGGTTTCTCAGGCAAAATGATCGTCTGGATTCCCTTTTCTGTAGGGTTATGTGTCAGAAGGTCAGGAATATCGTCTTACTTAGCACACATACTGCTAAAAGTAAATAGATGAGCACTTGTTTTCTGTTTTCTTGTGATTGTTTTTTTTTCCTATTAAATGTAGACAAGCCAGACCTGCTAAAGCGTGGGATCCCAGAAATGTCAGAGGCTAGAAAACCGTTCTGTGATTCTGTTTCCTTGACTGTTGGGCGCAACAGAAGGGAGTTACCAGAATTCTGTGACTTGCAGCATTTATTCTGTTGCTTCAAGATCAGTTATGGGTATTTCAAGGTTATTCTGACTCTCGAAAGCCTGGCAAAAAGGCACTAAGGAACAAGTGGTTTCTTCCATGTATTTTCCTAAAATTTTAGAATCATTCTATTTTTCCTCTTAGAAACTTCAGAAATAAAACGGAAATAGATTATCATTGTATATGTTTGAATTATTTTAAATTTATTTCTGATATTTCTTTCTAACCCTTTCTCTACAGGGCACAGTCATTTGCCGAGCGCTTACGGTTGGGAATTGCTGTGATTCACGGGGAAGCTCAGGACGCCGAGTCTGACATGGTGGATGGTCGACACTCGCCGCCTACAGCCAAAAACGTAGCTGCTATTCACCCCAGTTTGGAGATACCCAGTAAGTAAGTTTGTGTGCGAAAGTCTTCGCCCTTTCGTTTTTTTTATGGGTTTGGGAGATGGGGCTAGCCGTGATGGATCATCCAAAAGGAATAGTTCTTTAGTGGGGAGAGAAGATGATGTTTTTCACAGTAGGTGGAAAAAAATTCCTTTCTGATGCTATTTGCACATGATTTTAGTGCTAGGCTGTGCGTGACGTCTCTGCCCTGCGTACAAGGGGCTGTGTCATTAAGAGCCCCCATTTCTTTGCCATTTACCTTTTCTGTTCAAACTTTTATGGGACAGAGACCTAATAAGCTGAGCTGGCGCTGGGTTTTTGCGTAGCTGTGCAGTGACACGGTAACCTTGCTGAATGTGGATGCGATCTGCAGCTGCGTGAGCGAAACTTCAGCGCGTAAACGTAGCTTGGATCTCAGTAGGGTGAGAGGTGTCTGCAAGCCGTTCTGTTCTTTGTCCTAAAGTTAAGAATTAACTGAATTGGTTAAGAATTTGGGTGTAAATGAATGTAGTTAGTGGTTTGGTTAAGCTGAAAGTTATTCATGTATTAAAATCCTTTGGGTTTTCTCAGTTGAAATAGTTGTTGCTTCATTTCTTTTTATCAGTGGTGACCCACACAAAGCAGACATTTCCACGCTTGAAGTAAATTGTGTCAAACTTTCTTTCTCCTTTCTACCCCTTTAAAAAAAATTGCCGTTAATCAGTGCTGATTCCCAAGGAAAAACCACCCATCACAGTTGTTGGAGATGTAGGAGGAAGGATAGCTATCATTGTGGTAAGTCAGATGCCATCACTTCTCATAAATTATATTAAATGTGTTAAAGCTGCAGAAATCAAGTAGATCTTCTACTGTATCAGCAACTAAACTTTGATGGATGGTGCACTTTGGATACTGCAATTTTTACACCGCGAGGCAGTATTCTGCACACCTGCTGATGCTGGCTGTGAACTGTGAAGGGATCGATGCTGAAAAGAGCATCTGGACCTCCTTTCCCTGAATAGGTCAGATAAAATCCTGTTCAAGTTGCTTGCCTGAAGGTGAGGAACTTCAGGGGGTGCTTATACATCAGATTAGGCAAAAATCACAGTGTTTCTGTTCCACGAGTTTGGAAATGCCAGCAGGCCAGAGGTGATGTGCTCTCTGAAGCAAAGCGTAATCTCTGCACTTGTCGTGGAAAAGGGCAATTTTCTATTAGTTTGGGTTTTGAATGAACGTCAGTTGTCGTGGCTTTTCCGTCTGCCCCTGGATGTAACCGTTTTTTTGGACACTCTGCTTTTCTGCTGTTTCACAGTTACGTCCAGCTCAGGTGTCTGAAGAACGACATCCGTACAAATGTCTGGTTTTCCCTGACTGTAAACTGTTATGCTTGAAAAAAATGTGCTGTCAAGCTGGGTGTGCCTGCGAACGGGGTGAATCTTCACTGACTCGATCTTGCTTTGACAGGACGACATTATAGACGATGTCGACAGCTTTCTCGCTGCCGCTGAGACCCTCAAGGAACGGGGAGCTTACAAGATCTTCGTCATGGCCACGCATGGTCTGTTGTCTTCAGATGCTCCCAGGCTCATCGAGGAATCGGCAATCGATGAGGTAAGCGTGGGTTCTGCGTTTCTGATCGAATGATTTTAGGTGTTTTAAGCAAACAATTTGCTCCTGACTTGATTCTTAAAATGTACCAGCTTTAAGAATTTAGCGAGGAGGTTGATTGGTTCGAGCTTTTCTTGCTATGGAATTTTATGTATTTGTCAGCATCATTCTTGCTATGGAATTTTATGCTAGAATTTCAGCATCTATGTGGTAGCAGTGCAAAATAAGGGAAGTCGGGAGATGTCAAGCTGTGCCAGTATTAGCAGACTTTTTGCCTGAGCGTGGGGGATATTTTCCTACTTTCCTGTGGACCTGTGGCGGAATGAAGGGGAGGAAGGACAGTGCCATTAGTATCCATGGATACATGGACGTTCCCTTTCGCGGTTCTAATACAGGAGGTGGAGAACAGAACGGAGCGCCGTCTTTCTGATCATTTTTTGTTTCCTTTCTGCAGGTGGTTGTTACAAACACAATTCCACATGAAATACAAAAACTCCAGTGCCCTAAAATCAAGACTGTGGATATCAGCATGATCCTCTCGGAAGCCATTCGCAGGATTCATAACGGGGAGTCCATGTCGTACCTTTTCAGAAATATAGGACTGGATGATTAATGCTTCTTATTCTAAAGAAACACCCCGGGCCAAACTGGAAGCGAACAGACAACGAGCTGTGAAGCGTCTTGCTTACCTTAATATTTCTATTGAGCCACTTGTTGTTTTCTCTTGGTTTAAGTATCAAGGTAGAACAGTTTTTAAGAGCTTTTTTTTTTTTTTTTTTTTTTTTTTTTTTGTCTTTGCAGGGTGTTTATTTGAGGGGGGTGGAGTGGGTGGGAAATAAACATTTTACAAAGAAACCTGTTCTAGTTGCTTTTAGGTTAGTTGCACTATACACATGATGGAAAAAAACCATGAAACACTTGAGGCAAGAATTTGGCTTCTAAATTAAGCATTCCTTTTCCAAAGCTGCTTGCTACAAGTGCTTTAAAAGATAATAAAACAAAGTGACTGTATGATATTTGCATTTTAAAAGCCAAAAAGGTTGTACTGTTGTATGCAGTTCAGTGATTTTGTAGGAGTGCTTTTATAGAAAAGCATATGAAATATGCACCTGTATTTATTTTCTGCGACAAAGAATAAAGACTTGTTTTGTGTGAGCTTTCTAAAACTGTTCTTGTACTGGTCACTTGTCTTCTGAAGTGTGTCCCCTTTAGAAATGATTTGCAAGTTACTGAAAGAACTTGAGAGGTGAATTGATTCTTTGTAATCAACTCTTTAATTGATCGGGTTTAAGTGTGTTACTTTGGAATGCGAGCAGGGTTCAGGCTTCTTGGCAGCAAGGAGAGTAACGTCCGTCTTGGTTCTTGTCGTAGTGGAACGCCTGCAGATGGGGAGGAGAGGCTGCTTTTCCCTCGTACTGGTACTTGTTGTTCTTCAACCTGTCTTTGTGCACCGGTCTTGTAAAATTCAGAATACAGGCTTCCACCATCTGGTTGCAGGTGCTATCACAAATGTGTTTTGACAGGTTGTAATTGGGCGTTTGGGGCACGCTCCCAGTGTGCTGCTTCACTTTGGGAAGGGTGGGAGGGAGCTGAACCCCTGTGATGTCAAGGAACAACAGGGATTTAGGGATGTTGTGGCAGGGAGAGATTCCAGCTGGTAAAATCCACATCAGCTCGTTACGGGCCAACTGTTTCTTCAGAGGTTTGTAGCTTGGCCTGAGTTAAAAAACACAAGTGCAGTGCAGTTCCACTTTGCTTTCCCAACTGTCCTCGTGTGCGTGTGGGTGGAGTGGGCGGCTGGCTGCCGCTCTCAGAGATTTGAAGCTCCTGCCCTGTTGCAGAGAAAATGGTGGTGGAATTATTGAGCGTTTGGGGGTTGCTTGGCCTAACCCCTCTCTCCAGGAGAATGTCCTGCAAATGAGGATAAAACTTCATGGCGTGTTCAAAACCAGAAGTGAAAACTGACCTTCATTGAAACCATTTCTCTCTGCTTGAGACAAACTTCCAAGACGTGGGGAAGGTTCCTTTGCTTTCAAGGATAAAACCAGGTTGTTTTTCCTTTTGCCTTGGTACAGTGCTGGGCGTGATGGAGGCCTGTGGCTTGAAGACCTAAATATTACTCTGAGGGGTTTACAACACTTGGCCTTGTTGGCACGTTCAGCAAG
Organism: Apaloderma vittatum; assembly: GCF_000703405.1. Classification (NCBI taxonomy): domain Eukaryota; kingdom Metazoa; phylum Chordata; class Aves; order Trogoniformes; family Trogonidae; genus Apaloderma; species Apaloderma vittatum. The sequence continues at coordinate 16,265 of NW_009721266.1, forward strand.
TGAGATTGTAATTTTATTTAAGCAGCTGCGCATTTCTGGTCAGATAAAGCTCAAATGAGGTATGTTCTGTCTCTATGAAATGACCAAATGCAAGGCTGCACCTGGTTGTACTTTAATGACAGTGAGTTATTAAACGCTTCAGTGATGTTAATAGATAGACCAAGCTGGTGTGTTAACGCTTATGTGTACTTGGAATGTGTTAATGCAGGTTAAATTCCAGCTGAGCAGCGAGGGAGAACTTGGATTCCTCTCACGAGTGTGCAGACCTGCTCTGGGTGTGTCGGCGGCCGTTTCAAAGAGAGGAGGAATACGCTGACCTGGCTCGGTGATGGATGTATTAGTTGCAGCGCATTTATTTTCTTAGGGACACCTTGTGATCCATGGTTGGGGAGCGAGCTGCTTCTTGAAAATAAGCATCTGGTGCAGCCAACAGCGTGATTACTAAATACCCAAAACCATTAGAATCAAAGGTTGTTTCCGTGTCGGGCTTTGGAGGAGCAGCTTCGCCTCTTGTGAGTGTTCCTGCTGGTCAGCCCTCGCTGGCGAGGAGGCTCCACCTCAGGCGTTCACGCAGCTTCTGTGTTCGATCATGGCTTTAGAGCATAGAAACCCCCAGCTTTGCCTCATTTCGTGCAGTGCAATTATTGCATTGGTCAGTAGTGAGGGATTTGGGAACAGGTCTCAAGGCTGGACTGCCAGTCCTTTGGCTTTTCACCTCACTGGAGTGATTGAGAGGGAGCAAAGCGCGTGTGACTTCCCTGGGACGTTTTTCGTACCCATTTCATTGCAGCACGTAGCTGCAGAGCTGCTGTGGGGTTTTCCTGGAAGGAAAAATACCAGATCACCAGAAATGCCAGCTATTTTTAGAGGTGATTCTCTGGGATCCTTCAGATATAAAGCATGCTTTTAAAATCCTTTTTATTCAGCAGTTTCAGATTTATTCTCTGCAAGAAAAGTATTGGGGTCCCCCTCGGGTGTCAGCGAGGGGGAAACAGAGGGGAGGAGGCAGCGGTCAGCCGGGCTGCCTTTGGGAGCGGAGCTCCTACTGCTGGCTTGTTTAATGATAAATGCCCTCCAGCCGCTAACGAGTTACTGATTCAGTGAGGCTGAGGATGCAGAAGGAGGCAGAGGAATGATGGAGGGCAATTCCACTGCTGGGTCTTTTAGCCCCTCGCAGCAGTTCAGCGTTGCTGACCTTGTTGTCGTAGTGCTTTATTTTGCCTTAAACGTTGCGGTGGGAATATGGGTAAGAGCGTTTCCTTTTTTGAACAGGATTTCTTTTTTTCAGTGCTGGTTTTTCTCTGTGGAGTGTGTTGAACCTTGTATTATTTTCTTGCTGTAGTTTGCGCTCGGTGTGTATTTTGTGTGTTGCCCTGCGTTCGCTCTGTTGTGCAAACCCTTTCACCCCCCTCATAGCCTGAAGACGAGGTGGACTCAACCACGGCACAAACCTCTCCCGGTCTGCTGGGCGTAAGCAGATCTGCCGCTTGTCTATTAAAGGGTGTTGAGACAAATGCCCCATTTAACACAAAAAGCCCTCAGCTACCCGCAGTTTCAGACAAAGGCTCTCCAAAGCCATTTATTCTGCCTTGCGGAAAAATCACAGCCAAAGCTGGGCCCTATTAGCCAGCCTGTCTGCTCAGGACGGGCACATCCTCCGTGTTTCCCCCTCTCGAGGTGCCTCCTTTGCGATTCATGGCTCCGGGTACTCGGGGTGCAGCCACCGTTTCATGTAATTAAGCTCGAGTTGCAGAGCTCCCATTAATTATCCAGAGTCTCTTGTCTCTTGGCCTCTGGGAGACTCAGTTCTTGGCTGTTTGGTGTCTTGTCTGGGTTTTTAGGGAAAGGGTGCTCCGTGCTGATCTTTCCTCCTCCCAGTCTTCATGCAGGGTGAACAGGAACACCGTCAGTGGATATTTCCTTGCTGGCAGAGACATGGCGTGGTGGCCAGTAAGTAGAGACCTCTGTCCGTCTTGTGACACTCTGGGCTGCCCAGCACCACTCCCTCCCACCGAATTCCTTCTTCTGTGCCCATGCTTTCTCCACCGCCTGCAGACACTTTCCCCTACCCTGTGCACCACCTTCTACTACCAGGATTTGTGTCTTCTGAGCTCCCTTCTCCCTCCCACCGAATTCCTTCTGTGCCCATGCTTTCTCCACTGCCTGCAGACACTTTCCGCAACCCTGTGCACCACCTTCTGCTACCAGGATTTGTGTCTTCTGAGCTCCCTTCTCATTGCATGAAGGATTTGGGAGCCCAGCCGGCTTTTTGGGGCTCCTCCTAAGGTGGTCTTAGGGATCACTGGAGTCAAACATCCATCTCTGCTGGCCTTGTGTGCTCTTGGGGGTTCCAACAAGCCGTGGATATCCCAAGTTTCTTTTTTTCCCCTCCTGTTGTGTTGGTATGATCTTGACAAACTGGTTGTAGGTCCTTCCTGTGTCTGGCACTGGCTGCTTGCACAAGGCCACCTCCGGGCAGGGCGCGTGGCCACCGTGGCAAATGCAGCAACGTGTGGCTCCTCCTCAACCCTCTGAAAACAAGAAAGTCGATCCAAAAGCCACGAGGGATGCCCAGATGAGTTGAATGCCTGGGAGCCCTGGTTGCTGGATTGGAGCCTGTTAAGGGGTTTTCTTACAAAATACGTACATGTCTCTGGCCACACGTAGCGTGGTTTTGGCCACACTTTACTTTTAGAAGCGGTGAGGAAGTCTGTGCTTTGCTACTCTTGTTTTGATGTTATTTTTGCCCCCTTCCTGAGTTATCCCCTCGGGGCTGCGCTGCTGGGCAAGCACCAAAGCTGGTCCAGCTGGCACATCTGCCATCGCGGGCAGCCGGGCACCCGCAGCACCTCCTCTGCTCCTCCACAGATCGGTGCCTCGCTCTTCGCCAGCAGTGAAGGCTCCGGGCTCTTCATCGGGCTGGCTGGGACCGGTGCTGCTGGGGGAATCGCTGTCACCGGCTTCGAGTGGAACGTAAGGAACATGTCGCGTTACTAAGAGTTTCTCGAGCCCTGTCGCAGCAGATGGCTCGCTTCACGGCAGCTTCACGCCATGTCTTGAAAGGTTTGGGAGGAGACGTGCGGGGGATAATTAACGCAACCCTGCTAACTCAGCTTCTCGAGAAAGCTCGTGTCTAGTGCACATACAGTGGGTTTGGAGTCAGCTCAGGTCCACGTGCTCAGGGAAAGGACATTTCAGAACAGAGCTTCCTTATCCCAGCCACTGCATGACCCTGACAGGGAGACGCCTGATTAAATCACCCTGTCCCTGTTCCCCTGTGTATTCTATCCAAAATCCTTGGGTTCTGCAGCAAAAATATGGCATCTGGCTTGCTTGGTGCTCACAGAGTTAGTGGGAAACATCTGGTTGGGAGCTGAAGGGCTGAGGGAACCAAGTTCCTGGTGATGGGGGGATCGCCACCATGACTTTGTGCCCCTGTGCCTGCTGTCTGAAGCCAGCTGGGAATGTAAACGTGCGCTTGAGAGTGAGCCAGGGCCCAGTCAGGAGTGGTTGGCAGGTTCTAGCACTGCAGTCAAGGCTGAGCTGCAGCCAGATCAGTGCATTTTCTGCCTTTTTCCTCCTTCCCAACAGGCAACTTACGCTCTCCTGGCACTAGCCTGGGTGTTTGTGCCTGTCTACATCTCATCTGGGGTACGTACGGCTGCCCTGGGCCTGCTGCCGAGAGAATGGCCCCTGCCAGGTCCCCTGCTCCTCCTAAGCCCCACTCTGGGAATACAGCTGTCCCCTTGCCTGCCCGGGGGCCACCCCCAGAGGAGAGGGCCTGGACAGGACAGTGATTGCTCTCTTCCCCCCCCACGACAGATTGTCACGATGCCCGAGTACCTCCAGCGAAGGTTTGGAGGGAGGAGGATCCAGATGTACCTTTCCAGCCTGTCGCTCCTGCTCTCCATCTTCACCAAAATCTCCGTGAGTAGCTCCTGCTCAGCTCTGTGACGACTCCCTGACTGATTTCCAGCAAGCGGAAGGTTATTTGGGGGCTCAGATCTCATGTAGCCAAGTTGGGGGAGAGCAGCTCCTGCTGCAGGATAAGAGGTGGGAATTTGTGAGCAGGTGGTGTCTGTGGCACCCTGTGCATTCATAGGTAGATCCAGCAGCGATGCTCGTGCCTGGGTGGCTCTGACAGACGCATGGCTGCCTGTCAGGATTCCCAAACTCAAGGTGCATTTGCCTAGTAGCAGAGGTTGTGGATGAAATGTGCTGGATTGCATTGTCTGGGTTTTTCTCCAGGCTCTGGCTGTGATGCTTTCCAGCATCCCTGAGGGACCCGGAACAGCCGGGCACCGAATTGGGAATGCATTTGTTGCTTTAGGGCACATGGGTTTTTTGAGGAAAGGAAGCCTTGCTGCAGCTATAAGATGTACAGAAAGTGCCTGTTCTTCAGGCACAGGGATGTTTTCTCCTGTTCTGGCCTCTTTCGCAGCTCTGCATGTGCAGCCTCTGCTATTCTGCCTGCCTGGTAACTGTGGGAAGAGTTTATCCGAGGTAAAACAGCTCGGGAGTCTGTGACACCAGGCCTAGGGCAAGCAGGCGAGAGCTGGGCACAGACAGCCCCGGGGGGCTGGAGGCAGTGAGAAAGATCAAGGGCAAAGAGCTTAGAAACGATTTGGAGGAGAAAACCTGCCGGAGGGGAGCGATCCCGCACCACCGGGTCTCGATGGAGCAGGCGGATCTGACCTGGGGTTCTGCTGGGGCTGCTGCATTTCACCGGCTGAAAGAAAGAAACGCTTTTGCAGGGGACGGGCTGCAGGAAATGTGCTGTTTGCCCGGGGCTGGCTATGGGAAGCGGGTGTCTGCAGGGCAGGGGGGCCGGTGCCGGAGCGCGTTTCCCCACGGCGAGGCGCTCAGCGCCTGCCTCTGCGCTTCGCAAAGCCCCGCTCCTGCCTGGTGGGTCTGCCCTTTCCCCGGCAGCTTCGCAGCCTCAGGCCCTGAGCTCAGCTGGGAGGGTGGGAATCCTCCGGTTCTCCCTCCAAGGGACGATGGAGCAGCCTGGAAAAAGCCCTCTCTGTGCACATCCATCAGCATTAAATGCAAAGTGGGGAGACTGCACCCGCCTCGGACAGACCCCTCACTGTGGGGTGCGATGCTCCCGGCTCCAGCAGACCCAGCTCCTTGTCATTCCGTAAGCTGCTCTTTGACCTTGGGCAAGGCACTTCTGCTTTGGCTTTAAAAGGCAGGTTGCAGGGGAGATGGCAGCCCTTGCCGTGTCCCTGCTGGTGCAGGGCTTCCAGCGCAGCAGAGGTGATGCTGATGACTCTGTCAGTGCAGCTGCCACCTGTATTTCCCCCTGTAAAACCATCTCTTGTCATGCTGTGGAGCATTCTTTCCATAAAACTGCTATTCTTTATGCCCTTAGCAATTATGGCATTGCAAATCCTACAGCATTTCTCCTGAAATCAGCCTGGTGGCTCCTGGAGCACCAGTTTGCCAGTTTGGGCAGTGATGTTTTGATTATTCCCCGTTTGTCCTAACCTCCAGTAAGCTGCTGTCACTGACTCCCCTCCTGTGTGCTGCTCTGCCCTGCTCCTGATGAAGACCCAAGAGAAGCTGGAGGGCGATGCTGGACCATCCGTGTCTGTGATGTCGGTCCCTGGGATCTGTGTGGATCCCTGCTGGTGTTTAAAAAGAAAGGCTGGAAGTTGGGATAGGGTGTCTGGTGGGGGATTTTGTTCTTGCTTGTCTGAATCTGAAGAAAGAAATCACCAGTGGTTTGAAGGCTGGTTGTCTTTGAGTCCTTTTCCAGACTATCACAGACATTCCCTCTTCGCTTAGAAAACAGTGCCCTATCATGCCATGGGGATCACAGAATCACAGAATGTCAGGGGTTGGAAGGGACCTCTGAAGATCATCTAGTCCAACCTTCATCCCAGCATACCTAACCACTACACCACAGCCTCAAGTGCTAGATCTACTTTTTTTTTAAACACCTCCAGGAGATGTATCGGTGCCTTTGGTTTCCAGTCTCTCCATGGCTTTGCCCAGAAGGGATGGATGTCCTACGAGTTCATTCTTAGCTTGGGAGAACGTTGTGGTGTCACCCCTTGCCTAACACCAGATGAACCCGTAGATGACCTCTGCACAGTGCCTGTGCCGCTGGGAACCTCTGCAGTTCTCCAGGCCCTTCTCAGCACAACCTTCTGTTTGGAGCTTGGTGGACACTCCCAAATGCCTCTTCCTGTGCCTTTTCTCAGCCAGTGCTATAGTTTCTTTGGTCTGCTGAGTTTTCTCTCATCTCTGAGTCACACAGGATGCAACAGAAGGAGAATCAGCCTAATAAGGGGATTATCTTGGCATCTGGCTCCATTCATAGTAAATCTCTCAAACAATGGTTGTTTCCAGCAGTGGGTTGGGATGAATATCAGCAGACACGAGGGGTGTTGCCAAACTGGCCCAATGTCCTGTCCCTGGTGGTGACCGCGGCGGGGAGTGTGGGAGGAGAGTGTGAAAGTTGGAGCAATTAGCCAGCGCTGTCTCCCAGCGGGGCTTTCCTTTGCTCCTCGCTGGGGGCTGCCTCAAAGCCCAGGACTAGCTGGGCTTTTCCTGCCTCCCCTCATCACAGATGTTACATTTATGGATGTGCTCTCCACAGAGCAGCATCAGTGCTGCTCCCCTGGCTCTTCTTTTAGGGCAGGGAGGGATGACAGTACCTCCTCTCCTGGCATTTACCCTTTGGTGGACCCCAACCACCCATGGCAGGGTGCAGCAGGGCAGCCCAAAGTCTTACTGAAAGTTGGCGCTTCCCCTGGCTACGAACACTGCACGGGCATCCTAGTATTGGCAAAAAGCCTCTGGAGACTCCTCTGTACCCTGGGTAACTTGTTCTACTGAAGTTTTGGCTTCACTGGTTGTTAAATCCAAGCTCGGAAGCCAGCTTTCATTGGGAGAGCATTAACAATGTTGGGTAAGAACGAGTTTCCAAGTGAGGTCACCGGTGGAGGCAGGGATCTCACTGGATTATGAAGCTTCACTTCAAAGGCTTCTCCTCTCCTTTTACAGTTGAAAGGACTTATTTTATGAATAGGTCATGCCTGGTTTTAATTAGCTTGTTTTTGTATTTGGGGTGTCTTATTAACAACTTGGTCACATGCGCTTTTATTTTTTCCCACCCTAGCAGAATTACCAGGAAGGGAGGTGGAGATACCTCTGCTTCCTCATAGCAAAGGCTTAGACTCATTTGCAGACGACTGCAAAAATGATGAAGCATTGAGAAAGCCAGGAGAAGCAGTTATGAAACACCTTGTCCAGGGCTGAGTCTTCGCAGCTGGGCTTTGGGGAAGGGCTGCTGGAGAAGCAGGCAGTTGTGGTGGGGCATGGCTTTCTGGCTGCTGCTGAGGTGGCAAGCTATGGATCCCTCCAAGAAACACTAGGAGCTCCAGAAGATACCAAGGATGCTTGGCTGGCACCATTCTAGGGAGGCTCAGAAGATTTTTAGGTTCTCACTTCAGGTTGTGTTCGGTGGAGATGACTGAGGGCCCTCGGTTGTGGCTTTTCTGCCTTGTAGCTGAAGCTTGCACTGGATGAAGGGCTTAGTTGTCCTCCTGCAGGGCTGCTTGGTGGTCTCTGTGATATCAGGCTGTGCTTGATTGCATTTATGGTGGAAAGGCATCAGAGGAACCACTGGTGGATGTTTTGGCATGGTTGCCCGTGAGCTGATTCCTCTAGGGCTGAGTTGCCTTTTGGTGCTGCCAAGGGCTCACCCAGAGACATGGCCAAGCCCAAGTGCGGCTGAGGACACATAGTACCTCCCTTGGGAATGCCAGGCGTGACTGGTGTAAAGCCTGGTCCAGATGTCCTGAAACAGTCCTTGAATTAGGATCCTCAAGAATATGGTCTAAGCGCTCTTCTGGTCAGTTTGATTTGTGATTTAATCAACATTATGCCCAACGGTGTGGGCTCATCTGCTAGGGAACGAGGTTTCATGTTGTGCTGAAGCTGGACGTGTGCCCACCTACTGGGTTTCGTGGCTGATGGAGCCCTGCTAGGTGGCCCACACCTTCTTTTTTCCATCACGTGATCCTGCGTGGCCCCTCTCCATCACCTGGCGATGGTCCCCAGCTCCTGAGCGCTGAGCTTGCTGGAGCAGCTCTGGGAGGAAGAAGGGTAGGGCTGGGGGAAGGAGGTGCGATATGGGAAATAGCACCAGTCCTCCCCATTACTAATCCCAAGTGACTGCTCCCACATGACCGGGCAAGAAAGCCCCGCTGCTTGGGGGATGGTTTCTGAGAGGTGTGTGAAGAAAGATATCAAACCAGAGGCTGATGTCTTGGCTGTGAGAAGCCGTCACGGCTCTGGGCGAGGGTGTGGTGTCGGCTCACCTTGCCTCTTCCTGCCCCTTTTGGCCTCGTTTCCTTCTCCAAACAAGGTTTTTGTGAAGATATCCCAGCTGAGAGCGGGTGGTGACTGGATCTCAGCTGTGGGTGGAAACATGGTGGTGGCAATGGCACTGCTTGCTGTGCCTGGTCTTTACCTCCCGCGGCATCGCTGCTTTTGGTGACGGAGGTGCCCCACTTCCCTTGAGTCTCTGCTTTACATCATTCCCATGAGACCATGTCCAGCTTCCCCTGCATGGATCCAGCCCTCCCATGGGTAGGAAACATGGGTCATTTTTGGGGTGTCAATCATTGAGGGTGTTCGGCAGCTTAGTGAGCTGCAGGCCTGCACAGGCACGCTCCCAGCATCTCTATGGCACGTGACGTGGGTGCAGGAGATGCTGGGACTGGTGGAGGCAGCATGTTGGACCTGGAGTCAGTCCGTTGTTCCTTGGCCAAGCAGAAACCCCAAGCCTTTTCCAGGGGCGAGGTGGGCTGCAAAGGTCAGGGGATGTGTTGGAGGATGTATTTGTGCTGGTCCGTGCTGGGATGCAGGACCCCTGAGTTCCTGCTTCTTGCTTGGGGCCAAAAGCCACTTGCCCGTGCCTTGGTGTCTCCATCTCCTCCCCAGGAGGAGATATTTTCCCAGAGATGCTCAGCAAACAGGTACCTTGTTGTTGGGGCAAGGCTCAGCACAGAGCTGCCCCATCCACCCCTGAAGGCATTGCAGGTACCAGCAAGCACCTTGAAAAGTCCCTGTGCCTGGGAGGATGTCCCCTTCAGTCCCCAACAGCATTTTTAGGCTCGCGGCCCCCCTCCGGCCCGGGGCGAACGGCCCGC
>NW_009721266.1:25462-26057 GCF_000703405.1 Apaloderma vittatum
TGCGGCGGGGGAGGGGGGAGCTGGCCCTTGGCAGCCTCCCTGCTGGCAGCACGGGTGCCAGGAGGGCAAATCCTGCCAAGCAGAACGTGAAATACCAGCTACTGCCACCCCCATGCATCAGCCCCGCGAGGGCTGTTGGGGTGCAAGAAGCAGCACGGGTGCGCTGGGCTCGTAGGTGGCTTGGGCTGCCTCCAGGGAGCACCCAAGGGTGCTGGTGTTCTGGGGAAGCACAGACCCCTCCGTTAGTATCAGGTTTCCCCATCTCCAGGGCACCGCAGAAAGCGCCGTGAGGTGCCACCTGGAGAGCTGGGCACTGCCACGGGTGGAGGCAACTGGGGGCAGCGAGGACGTAGGAAAGGTCGGGGTATGATCTGTGAAGGGCTGAGCATCTGTAGCTCCCTGCTTTGCTCTCAAGGGCTGGGGCAGCACTGATACCCTGAGCCAACCCCACCCTGACCCTTTCATCCCTCTGTCTGCACCCAGCTGAGCCCAGCTGCAAATTGTTTCTGGAGCTTTTTGCTCCACTCTTTTGGCCCGTGACACCCATCTGCAGCGGTGACACGGCCACCCCCGTGGGACCCCAGGCCTCCGCTGG
>NW_009721266.1:26082-30431 GCF_000703405.1 Apaloderma vittatum
CCCTCCCCCCCCCCACGGTGTGGCCCCTTCCCCTGCCGTGCTCCTCTTGCAGCAGCCCTTGGGTGCTGTCTCGACGAGTGGATGTCACCAGTCCCAGCCCCGTGTTTCCTCTTCTTCTACACGCAGACGGACCTGTACTCGGGGGCCCTCTTCGTGCAGGTCTGCCTGGGCTGGGACCTTTACCTCTCCACCGTCCTGATGCTGGTGGTCACTGGGCTCTACACCATCGCAGGTAAGTTGCTCAGCATCTGCTGGCCTCAGTCTTTCTTATTTGGTTGAACTGCACCACTCATGCTCCTGCTTTTATTTTTATATATATATATTTATTTTCCCCTCCTTGAAGGTCTTTGGAGATTTATATAATGGGGTACATATTCCTTGCCTTATCCAGCCACTTTCTGAGCATCCTTCTTGAGCATCAGCTCAGACAATGACTCAGTGACCTTTGTCATTCCAGCTTTTCATTTGTAATAACTCCTCCTCTATCAGTAGTTAAACACTTTCTTGTGTGTGTTACCTATTTGTAACAGCAATAATCTGGGCTTCTCCTATTCCAGGACTATTACAATGGAATCTATAATCTGAGAGCCTTTTACCCAACTCATTTCCCTCCCACTTGCCCTGTCTGCAGTGTGATTTACTGCCCTCCCTCTCCAAAGATCTTGGGAATATTTCTTTATTTGCTTCCCAATCGTGGGACCAGCTGTTTTTCTGCAGGGCTAATCCATACGGTTATTTGGTGATTCAGAGGCCATGAGGGTGTGGAGCTGGAGTTGGACATTTTGAGTTCCTGGCCTGCAGTCCTGCTCTCGGACCGTGGGATCGTGTACCCCTGCCAGCCCTTTCGGTTATTATCTTGGCTTGGCTGTTCCCTCCCCTGGTAGTGCCAGTGGAGACACCCAACAGTAAATTCTCCTTCGCTATCTTGTCCCAGCTGCCAAAATGGGAAGCAGCTTATATCCGAAACATGGTGGATTTTGCAAGACTTTGGGTTTAAGCAAATCCCACCTTGTTTTGTTTTTTTTTTTCCTGCCTACAAGGCTTGTTGTGACGTAAGGCATTTCGGCGTGAGCTCAGGCAGAGGGTGTGATCGTTGCATCACCCTGATCCTGAGAACGTCCCTCCAAAACCCCAGGCATGGCCAGGGAGGGTGCAGCCCTGAATTCCCAGGATGTGAGTCAGTGGCTGGGATTGAAACAGCTTCGATTTTTGACCCATTTTCCTGCACTCCGCTACTTTTTAATGCTTTTGCTCATGTGCTGAGTAATTGCTTTTTGGCCAAGTAAGCAGGTCTTGGGTTTGCAACAAGTCTGAGAGAGATCTTGGGAGGGGAAGGGAGAAAGATTCTAGGTGGATGGCCAAGGAGGGCCCTATGAAATTGCAGGGTGTGGAGGAGAGCTGAGGGGTCTTTGAAGGGGAGATTTGATATGGAGTTAGGGAGAGATGCATGAAATCAGTGTCCTCGATGTGATCTCCTTGTTGGAGCCACCAAAGAGCTGGGGCTGGCTGTTGTCCTGAGGACTGCATGGGGATGCTGGGTGCATCCCTGCCCTCCTGCCGTCCCTCGGCTCCCCCGCCCTGCCCTGGGTGAGACCACAGCCCCCATGGCTCTTGGCGATCTGCAGGGGTGCTGTCACCCCTCATTCCCAGACCCACCGAGCACCTGTGATGCCTTCACGCTCCTTCTGCATCCTCCATCAGCGCAGCGTTGGCAGGACGAGACTGGTGACATGCATGTCCCTGTGAGCAGCTTTATTGGGATTTCACAGGCAAGCCCGAAGCTGGCAGCGCCCCCAATGCTCTGTGCCTTGCTCTCCTGCAGGGGGGCTGGCGGCCGTCATCTACACCGACGCGCTACAGACACTCATCATGGTCCTCGGAGCCATCGTCCTGGCGGTGAAAGGTAAGAGCTGGGACAGCACAGATTCTCCTCCCACGGGGAACCTTCTTACACCACTCAGGCAGCCTCAGAAATAAATAAAAAGACTTAGTTTGAGCAATTTGGTGGCCAAGATGCTCAGCAGGACATCGTCCCATTAAAATTGCCTAAAGAATACCCGTGGTCCCCCTGCGTACCCTCTGCCACTGTCCTTCTCCCATATGCCATTCCTTTGGGTGAAGATGCCATGAAGCATCCTCTGTGTGGGGCTGTCCCCAGCACTGGTGATGTTCCTGTGGTCATCGCTGCTCCTCATGTTTGCCCATATGCTCTAAGAGACTGGTGAAGCATTTGACAGCGAAGCAGCAATTCCAGTTTTGCTCTGGGAAACTTGAGGGCTTCAGCTGGGATCCCACCGCACAGGGACATGCAGGGCGGAAGGTGGTGCCGGTTGGAGACACTGCAGCAGGGGTTGCCTGGGGATGCAGAGCATGGTGCCATGCCTTCCCCTGGTTGGAGTGAGCGTGGTTCATCACCAGCCCTTTCTGAACACTCAGCACTGTTGAGTCTCCGTGCTTTTAGCCGCAGAGCACCCTTGGGAGGCTGGGAGCTTTCATCAGCCTTGTTCTGCCATCAGGGCTCTTGGCCCCGAGGAGTAGGAGGCAAAAAGTCAGGTCCCAGCTTCAAAGCAGGTGTTTAACTAGAGGACAATTTCCAGAGGCACTCGTGAGAGGATTTCCACCATCTCCTGGAGAAGTCTGCTTGGGTAGGCAGGTAGGAAAGGCTTTCACCTGATGCTGCGCAGAAGGTGGGAGCAGCTCCAGACCCACAGCCAAGCCCGGTCCTGCGGCTGCTCCCCTCTGCAAAAACAGATCTTGCTCCGGGGCGAGTCCCATATGCAGCAAGATATATTCACAAAAAAACCCCAAATAAAGGACAGATAATTTCTGGAGAAGTGACGATGATATTAACTACCCCAGCAGAAGCAAGGAGCTGTGGCGGGCAGAGGAGCGCGTTGCCTGTGCAAGCAGATCTGAGCGGTGGCCACAGCCTTTGCGGTAGATGAGGGGCTTGGACGTTGCCGATCGTTGTCTGAAGCTGCAGCTGGCTGTGGGGCTCGAGGCTTGTGCTGACTGGGTGCAGCAACGCAGAGCCAGAGTAGAAGGCCAAGTAGGCAAGGCTTGGAAAATCCCCTCCAGCAACCGCAAAGCCCAGCTTGTTTTGGCTTTGCCAACCTGCAAGCGTGGCACAACGTGTGCAGGGAGGTGAGGGTGCTCGGGAGAGGGGCTGATCCAGGGGAAAAAAAATAAAAGCTGCTGGTCACATATTGGTTTTTTTTTTCCCTCAGCAGACCTGGAGGCTGATATACCTTAAGGGTGTTTGGTTTTCTCTAGCTCTGGTTGAGCCCATCCAATAAAGGATACTCTCCATGTTTTACCCCATTTGTGTCTTCAGGCATCATGGAGAGGAGAATCCGTGCCATCCCACGTCCCACCTGGCAGATGTTAATCCTGGCAGAGCCCACGGGCTGCAGCTCGGCATCTGTGGGCTGAGCTCCCGCCGGCCCAAGGTTTTTGCCCCGCTTTTCTGTCTCGGCAGGCGCAGGTGTCGTGACTTGCTGGTGAACACCTTTGGGAAGGGAACGGGCCCGCACCCCCGGGCGTGAATCTCTGCTTTCAGCGCTTGCCCTCTGCCTCTGGAAAGCCTTTGTTGATGCCCAACGCCCATGCAAAGCTTGGGAGTAGCTGGTGCCTGGGTAAACCAAGCGCTGGAGTGGGTCCAGGGCTGCTTGCACAAGAGCAGGAGGAGTTTACAAATGCTGACTCCCCGTGAGATACACGGGGCTGGTTTGCAAAGGTGGCAGGAGGGGGTTCAGGGTAGGTGGTGCCCATTTGCAAATTCTGCAAAAGCCTCAGATCAGGAGGATGCCCTGGGATGGGGACAGGGCTACAGGTTGGTGATGGAAGTGGCAGGGGGGGGGGAAGGCACAGGGCTGCCCTTGGGCGGGAGGGGACAATGGAGTCATCTGGGTGTCTTGGGAATTGGGATTTGCTCAAACTGGCACTTAATGGCTGGAGAGGGCAGAGCTGAGGGTCCAGACTACAGCCCACGGGGAGGGACGGAAGGGATGCAGGATGCAACAGCTGGACCAGACTTGGGGAAAGTCACTGAGGGATGCTTCGGCATCTTGTTTTGAGTCTCCCCTCTACGAGACCCATGGAAGCCCTGGAGCCTTCTCTCTTCTCCTGAGCTCCAGCAGCTGCTGTGGGTACGGAGGTGCCAACACACCTCTCTACTTATCTCCTGCGTGGCTGCTGCGGGGTTGGCGGGGGGAGTGAGGCGGGTGCCTCCCATCCCTCCCTCCTCCGAAAAGCACGATGCTTCTGGCTCCAAAATTCTCCTACTTGGAGGTACCTGGGGAAGCTGCAAGGAGCATTCAGCCTGTGCCCCCCCAGCAGTGGGGAGGCGG
>NW_009721266.1:30495-31952 GCF_000703405.1 Apaloderma vittatum
GCACCAAGGCAGCTGCCAAGGGCTCAGAGACTCGCTTGCTGGGGCTTGTTCATGGCACATACTCCTTAGCGAGGCTCAGGCTAAGACCCAGATGTTGGATGCCATTTCCTAGGAAAAGGGTCAGTTTTTCTGTTTGTTTTTTTTTCTTTTTTTTTAATCCACTGGTTGCCAGAGGTTTGGGGATGAAGGTGAGTGTTTGCAGGTGATGAGAAAACACTCAAGAGGGGTAGAAAACATTTGGCTGGACACTTGTGTCAAGACACTTTGAGATGTAGTATATCAAATCAAAGGCTACCTAATCTTGCATTTTAATAGTCCTAGGCAGGTTTTCCCTGCTCTGGGACTGAGGAGCTTTAATAAACAGGTTTCTTTTACAGTACAAAGTCCAAAGAGGTGAGTCCCTTGAGGAGCCTTTTTCCCAGGACACTGGTCACCCTCCGAAGTGGGGGCAGACAGTAGTGGGACCTGCTGTGCAAAATGTGAATAGAAGAATCTCTTAAATAACTAGAAGAAAACACAATCACGAACGAGCCCTCCCTCTCTGGGCAGCACTTCTGAGCTAACACGTTGGCAAGTGTTTCAGAGGCCACCTGGTTTTGCTCCACTCTAACCAGCTCCCCCCTCAATAATGCTTTTCCAGCTTTTAATGAGATTGGAGGTTACCCCAAGCTGGAAGAGGCCTACTTAAAAGCCATGCCATCCAAGATCGTTCCCAACACTACCTGCCACCTGCCCAGAGCGGATGCAATGCACCTCTTCCGAGACCCAGTCTCTGGAGATCTGCCCTGGACTGGGATGACGTTCGGGCTCTCTATCGTGGCCACGTGGTACTGGTGCACCGACCAGGTAAATGTAAACAAGAATCCCCCGCCCCATGTAACACGGCGTTGCCTGGGCTCCAGGCACGCTCTCCTACTGCTCTCGCCCTGCAAGTCCACCCGCATCGGTGCCTAGTGCTCCTTCTGGCTGGTGGTCTCGGGAGGCTTCTTTTTGGGGTCACTAGAAGCACCCGGGGCTCCCGCAACCCTGTTCTTGAGGTGCTTGGACTGGGACAGTTTGGAAAGCGGGATGCCGAGGGGTGTCCTCATCTCCTCGGTTGTCTTCTGGCTCTCCGGCAGGGAGATTAAGCGTTTGCTTGATGCTCTGGGGTTGCTCGGTGAGAGGTGGCCGGGCTGCGTGGGCTTGCTGGGGCTGAAGGCTTTGCTCTGCCAGTATGGCTGGCTGCCTGCAACGGTCTTTTTGGGTTCGGCTCCATCCCCTCTGTATTTGGTGGCCCCAGGGGTTTTCTCGTGTGTCGGGGAGCAGGAGACCTCCTTGCCTTGTTCTCTGCCTGCAGGGTTCCTGGGTTGGTAGCGGTAGATGTGTGTCCCCTGTTTGTTAAAGAGCAGAGAAAGAGATGAGCTACCGCTGCTGTAAAGATGCTGTTCCAGCTGTAAAGATGCTGTTCCTTTGCATCG
>NW_009721266.1:31997-36000 GCF_000703405.1 Apaloderma vittatum
CTGGGAAAGGGCTTAGAACACAAGTCGTATGAGGAGAGGCTGAGGGATCTGGGGCTGTTTAGCCTGGAGAAGAGGAGACTGAGGGGAGCTCTCATCGCTCTCTGCAACTACCTGAAGGGAGGTTGTAGAGAGGCGGGAGTTGGTCTGTTCTCCCTGGTGGAGAGTGACAGGACAAGGAGAAATGGATTTAAATTGCACCAGGGCAGGTTCAGGTTGGATATTAGGAAGAATTTCTTTACTGAAAGGGCTGTCAGCCATTGGAACAGGCTGCCCAGGGAGCAGGTTGAGTCACTGTCCCTGGAGGTGTTTAAGAGACAACTGGATGTTGCACTGGGGGACATAGTTTAGTGGGTTGATAGGGCTGGGACAAAGGCTGGTCTTGATGATCTTCATGGTCTCTTCCAGCTGAAACTATTCTATGAATCTATGATTCTATGCATGGTCTCCCCTTTCGTGTGTCCTCATGGGCAAAACCTCTGCCACGTGGTGTACTCCCTTGCCTAAATTCTTCTGAGACCGGTGGCAGCTCAAAACTGCCTCAAGACTTAACTGAGGCTGCACCTCTGATTTTTTACTCTGGCAACGCACTGTCCTGCACATCGCAGCCACTTCCCAAGCAACCCCAGAGGCTGTTCCCAGCCAAGCCACTGCTGCCTGGAAATCCAGGACGAAGGACGCCAGCGGCATCTCAACGCCTTCTCTCCAGCAGCAGCCTGAACACCCATCTTAATCATCTAAGCACTCGTTTCAGGCCCAAAGAGCAGTCATCCAGACCCAACCTGTGGGATTAGGTGACTACAAAGGTTAGATGAAAGGATGAAGGGCTGGGGGAGGAGGTGGGATCAGGAGGCAATATTGAGCTGCAACACCACTGCGGGGGTGGCTCCGATGAGCTGGGTTGAGAGACGCGTTTGGATTGGGTCTGAGCACCATTAACCTTAATTCTGGACTGAGTAAAGCCTTAGCGCGCGGCTGTGGTCACCAGATATTTATCTTCCTCTTTGGGTGTGTCTGCGCCGCAACCTGGAGGTGTGATTGCACCCCGTGCAAGACGAGATGGGATCTGGCGAGCGCGGGTGCTGGTGCCAGGATGAGTCGGGGCTGGGAGGCTGCAGAGCCGGCTGTGCCGAACCTGCCATCCACCAGCACCACATCTCCACGTTGGCATCGTCTCAGCATTCTGTCATTTAGTCCCAATATCTCAGTGACCTCTCTGGTCCTCAGGCAGACACCTCCTGCTTTGACCAGGAGGGCTGTGTTAAAGCAATTTAACTTAATTAATGCTAGATTGATTTGACTAGATTGCTTAAAGTCAGTGCTAGGGGCTGAGGTGTCTTCAGGTGGGAAAGGCAAAGGGTGATTTAGCTCCTCGCCCTTCGAGGTTATCAGGTGCCTGACGCACTGCACGTGGTGCCTGAGCTGGGTGGTGGGTCCTGTGGCTCCTGAGATGTCCTGGCACTCGGGTGCAAGCTAAACCGTGACTTCCCCAAGCACCCCACCCCAGGAACCAGCACCTCGTCCCTTCCGCTCGCGAGTGGCACGAGCCAGTCCTTGCTCAGGAGTGACCAAATCCTGCTGGGTGCTGAGCACTTCTCCGCAAGCCTTTTGGGAGAGTCTGAGCTCTTTTAAAGTGAGCATCTCCTATGGATGTTCCCTATTTAAGAGAGGTTACCTCAAATCTAAGGGCTGGCTGGATCGTGGATGGGCATGGCTTGGCCAGAGCTTTGAGGTGCGACGGTTTGAGCAGTGTGGGTGGTGGAGCTGTGGTAGGAGGAGGCTGGACTCGGTATCCATTTCATTGTGGTCACTCTTTGGGGAGGAGGTTGAATAGAAGGGGCAGGAGGGGAGAGGGTGGTGGTGGGGAATGGCTGATACTGGCAGGAGAACGCGCTGCTGTGGTTGCACCAGGCTTTTGTGGTGCAGTGACATAACACCAACCCGTTGCCGGTCTGAAGAGAAACCCAACCCGTGGGTTGGGTACACATCTACGCTGCTTTTGGGCTCAATGCCCAACGGCTCCAACATTTGCAGATGTTTGGGATGCAGTTTGGCAAGAAGAGGAGGCTGATGTGGAAAAGGAGATGTTGGTGCCTGCTCAACCACCCTGGTTCTCCCGCAGGTCATCGTCCAGCGGTCACTCTCGGCTAAGAACCTGAGTCACGCCAAGGCCGGCTCCATCTTGGCCAGCTACCTGAAGATGCTGCCCTTGTTTGTCATCATCATGCCAGGGATGATCAGCAGGGTCCTGTACCCAGGTAAAGTCCCTGTCACACCGATGCAGAGCTGGTGGGATGGGTGTTTTACCTGTTGCTAAGTGATGAATGGGAGGAGAGGCTTGTTTGGAAAACTCTGCACTGACCCGACCTGGGGGATCTGCATGAGGGAGAGGGACCGGAGATGACCTGAGTGTCCCTTTGTGCCTGCCGTGCGTCGGCCAGCGCCGCTGCGCTCTACAAACCGTGCAGCCGGGTGTGAAGAGAGTTGTGTGTGTTTAGGCAAAGTGATGCTCTGGAGGTGACTTGGCTGCTGTGTTCTCAGTCTGATGGAAAAACGATGTTTGCCCCAAGTGGGTCTCCACCTGTGTTTTGGGCTATGGGTCAGTGTGGAAGAAGAGTGGACCCAGAATAAACAATGGTTGGTGGGGGTTGATGGTGATTCCTGTTGGATTTTAGAGTTAATCAAGGATTGCTATGGTTTATTATTTTTATATGTGGGAGAAACTATTCCTTATGGGTTGCCCAGGGAGGTGATAGATGCCCTGTCCCTGGAAGCATTCAAGGTCAGGTTGGATGGGGCTCTGAGCAACCTGATTGAGTTGAAGATGTCCCTGATCGCTGCTGAGGGGGTTGGACTAGATGGCCTTTAAAGGTTCCTTCCACCCCCAAACATCTTGTGATTCTCTGCACATTTCCATCAGCTGAGCCCTGGCTTTCCTAAGCCCGTCGGCGTGTTAATTATCTGCCTTTCATCAAAGGGCCAGAACAAGTTATTACAGGAACACCAACATACCCGGCAAGGTGGCGTTCGGGACCTGGGTCACAGAGCGTCAAAGGGCTTCTCTCCCTGCATGGCTCTGCAGGGCACGTGGGGATGTTTGACATGGGAGGATTAAAACCCCACTCTGAGCTCCGTGTCGCTGGCTGGGAAGGGAGAGAAGCAAGTGGAGCCCAGGCTAGTAAGTTTAATTCCCCGTAAACACAGATTAGATGCTCTGCTGGGGTAACCTCAAGTGGCTTCAGTGATTTCAGCTTCTGATTTCACCCCGGGGTGGGGGTTTGAATGCCCCGAAAACAGCGAGGTTGGGAGCCTCAAGAACAAGAGGCTGCAGCATTTGGGTGCAAATAGGGGGTTGACCCTGTGGTCACCCTGCCTGGATGGGGTGATACTCCCGTTGTGGCGGGGAAGCTGGCGCATATCCCCGTGATCCCTACGACTACCTTAAAGTAGGTTGTAGAGAGGTGGGGATTGGTCTATTCCACGAGATAACAAGTGACAGGGCAAGAGGAAATGTCCTCGAGTTGCACCAAGGGAGGTTTAGATTGGATATTAGGAAGAATTTCTTCATGGAAAGAGTTATCAGGCATTGGAATGGGTTGCTCAGGGTGGTGGTGGAGTCCTTACTCCCAGAGGTATTTAAGCATCGTGTGGACACAGTGCTTAGGGATATGGTTCGCTCGAGGACTTGTCAGTGTTGGGTTAATGGTTGGACTCCATGATCTCAACGACCTTTCCCAACCTGAGGTATTCTGTGATTCTGGGGTGACAAGGTCTGGCCATCGCTGGTGGATCAAGCCGCGAAGCTGCTTGACTGCGACGCTTGCCCGCAGATGTTGCCCTCCCTGTTTCTCGGCTGCCTTTGCTCTGCCTAATTAGGTGCCCGAGACCTTTTGCTTTGATGCTAATTACCTCTGCCGAGGAGCTAGAAAACAAGCCTGAGAAGGACACGCCTGCCCGCGCAGTCTGTCCGTGGTTGGGCATGATGCCACTGCTGATGGGCTGTGGG
>NW_009721266.1:36094-40793 GCF_000703405.1 Apaloderma vittatum
GTCAGCTGATCCCACTGCAATCCCAAACCCCAAAGGCTGCGGCATGGCCACCACCAACCGTGAGGACCTCTTGGCGTTATTCTCCCATACGGGAGGTCTGATCGCGGCATCTAGGACGCGACACCGAAGCTAGGGATGACACCACGCCTTGGTTGAGCTGGCTGGGCCACCTCTAGGTTTGTAACCTTTGTAAGGTGGGGAAGGTGGTAGCAAAAAGTCTTACCTGCGCGGCACTGCTGGGGTAGGAGCTGTTGCCATCCAGGATGGTGCGGGGCAGCACACACCTGATCTCCACGGCGTTGCTCCTCCTCTTCGCCACGTCCTCCAGGCGGACGTGTTTCAGGGATGGGAGGCTGCCAAGGGGGCTGAGGAAGGTGCCTCGGCTGATGTGAGGGTCACTGAGCTTCCTCTGTATGGGAAGGATCTCCCCGTTGTGGGTGACGTCCGAGTTGGTTCTCCGGAGCGGTCCGTAACGATCCCTCACCTCGAAGTACTCGTCGGAGATGGAGGAGGCATTGGAGCGGCGGTAGCTGTGGTCAGCAGAGCTGCTGGAGTAGCTCTCCTGGTCACTGAGAGTGATGTACTCCTCTTCCTCCTCCTCCTCCTCTTCTCCCAGCCCATTATGGGTGCAGGGAGGCCCTTGGTCCTCCTGTGGCCCTGCCACCGGCCGCTCTGGCTGGAGGTGGTGGGTCTCCAGTGAAGCTCTGTTGGGGTTCTCCTCCGGTTCCTGCTTCGCACCCGCGTGGTCAGCTGGCAGTGGTTGAGTGTCACCCTCGGGGACAGTGCCACTGTCACAGGGCGTAATGACTTTGGTCACAAGGATGCCGAAGGGGATGGTTCTTGGCTTTGGGACTGGGGGCTTGATGTCCCCCAATGTCTCCTCTGGTGGCTTCAAGCGGTGGCCCAACGGTGAAGTGGCAAATGTTCCTGCTTGCTTTGCTGCCCAGCTGGCACCATCTATAGGGCTGGCAGCGGGGGCTGCAGGTGCTTCCATGGAGGCCTGTCTTTGGCAGGGAGATACCAAGGGTAGCTCTTGGTCTGAGTTTTTCTTGTTTTCCATCTCCCTGTTCTTGAGCATCTGCCGGTGCTGGGCGCTGGCCTGGGAGACGTCACAGACTTTGATGCGGTTCATCTGAGAGAGCTTCACGTTCTTTATCTTGGGGTCAATAATGTTGATGTAGCCTAAAACTTCGCTCCCGGGCTCGGGGTCGGGCTCGACCCAGGTGGGCAGATAGTCAAACATGTTGGCTTTCTCCAGGTTCAGGAGGCCGGGGTGGATGAGCAGGGAGAGGTCTGCCACGTCACCGTGCTTGTCACCCGCCTGGCCCTCGGGCTGGGCTTTGCCTTTGTTGTCTGTCTTCTGGTTTTTCTCCTGGTTCTCGGATGAAGTCTTGCTGATCTGGTCGGCGCTCTTGGCCTTCACCAGGGCGTATTTAGGGTTTATCAGCTTCTTTACCACGGCGTTGGCGGGCGTCACCGGCACGACAGAGGGCAGCGTGACGGGCTCGGGTTCGGGCTCTTCACCCATGGAGATGGACTTGAGGCTCACCCCCTTGGACATGAGGTAGAGCTCCTGGAACTGCTTGTCGAACGCCTCCACCACTTGGCCCGAGAGGACCGTGATGACGTTTCGGTCCGTCCTCGCCGCAGACCAGGTGAAGCTGGAACAGAAACACATTGGAAAACCCCTGAGCCCTCGCTGGCAAATAACACACCTCTCCCCAGCCCTGGCTTCCCGCCAGGGACTGGTGAGGACATGATCTCCCTGTGAACAATAGTAATGAGATCGAAGAAATAGCTCTCATCCCAAATTAGAATGAAGGGTTTGAAGCCTTGAAACTTGAGGTAAAAATAAAAGGTATTTGATGTGGGACAGTTAATTTTTCACTTTAGTGTTGGCCGCTTGTCCTAAGAGTGACTCAGAAAAGGATGTTTCTTGTTGTGGCCAGAAAGTAGGAGATATTTCAATTCTACATTTGTGGAACTTGTCTCTTAGAGCTGCAAAATTTATCGAGACTGATCTATTTCTACCAAAGTAAGTTTCCGTTTGGATAAATTGGAAAACACTTTGGATAGGAAATGTTTAACTGGAAAAGCTGAGGTCAACACGAAAGCTAGCACTGGCTGCGGTTTGGTGCTTTTGTCCTTCCTTGTGCCCGTTGGCAGAAGCAGCTGGTGCGTCCCACCACCTCCGAGAAGGAGGGATGTCCTAGGCCTGGCCGTGGGGTCCCACTCCAAATCTCAAGCTGGCCTTGCAAATCCCTCTTCCAGTTTAGGAGGAGGGAAGCAAATCTGAGATGAGGCCCTGGGGCTGTGCTGGGCAAGAACCGCCACTTGGGTCTGTGTCGGTCCTTTGACCAGCACAAGATGTGGCTGATTACCTGTAGGATCCACACATCGCCCGGTCCCCGTCCACAAACATGAACTTCTGGGCCAAAGCCCCCTTGAACTTGGTAGCCGAGCGCGTGAAAAACTCTGTCCCCCCCGTGCTTCGGACTCGCAGGTTCTGAAAAGCAAAGGTGCAGGTGTGAGCAGCAGCAAAGGTCTTCAGATCACCGTTCACCCCTCTTTTGATGCCACCACAGATGCTCCACAGCCCCTGTGAGGAGTGGGAAACGTTCTTCAGGGCCAGCTCAGAGGATGCCACAGCGATGGGAAGATAAAATACCTTGCCCAAGGTCACGCAGCAAACCGTGGGCTTGGCTTCAAGAATCTCCTGCCTGGCCCATGTATCAGGCAGCGTTTTCTACCTCTTGAACTCGGCTCTGCCTGCATCCACGGGTGAGATAATGCTGCCAAGCTTTCCACCTCCTGCAACCTATGTTCATGCCACCAGGGGAAAAGTGATTCTGCAGCCCCACCCCAGTGGCAGATGAACATGAGGTTTAGGAGGTGGAGGTGACCCCAGGACAATGCACATGGACTCAAGGGCACTAAGCTCGTCCTCTACCAACCCCTCCTCCCCTTGCTGTGCTCCTAAATCTGAGCATCTAGCTCTGCTTTTGGGGGTGGTCTGAGAAAATGGCTTTTATCCCCAGTCTGGCTTCATGTTTCTGTGCGTCTCCATGGCACATTTTTGCAGCTGAGCAGATAGCATCTCTCAAATGGTCTCCCTGGGGTGGGGAGAAAATATTTTCTTATGAAAGCACAGACATTCCTCCTGTTCCTGCTGGGATGTCAGCAATGCCATTACCAGAGGCACCGCGTCGTCACCGGGTCATGCCCTCCAAAGTTGTTTTTTTTGCGTGCCAACCCACCGAAAGTATTTTCCCCCACCTTCAGCCTTCCTCATCTCCTTCTCTGGGATCTCCTCTCTCCCTGCAGACCATGAGCCGGCACAACCAGGGTGCAAACGGAGCTCGGGCAACCCTGGTCCCCGCTCCTGCGTGTCTGGTGCGGTGGTGGGGCAGTGATTCAGCGCTGGTTTCAGTGTGCAGCAAAAGGAGTTTCCTGAGTGACTTTCCAGGGATGTTTTATGCACTGAGTGGATAAGTTTAAGGTGGGAGTTTTTTTATGTGTTTTATTTCTTGTTTGTAGCATTCACCTTTTTGTCTGGCGTGGCCAGGGGAAATCGGTGCTGGGCAGCACTGCGGGTGCTGCAGGTGGCTGACAAGCAGACTGGAGTGGCAATTCCCATCCCTGTCCCCTGTTGTCCCTACACATGGGTACCAGCTGGGTATTGCTCGCACCCGAGGCTGAACCCTCCACGCATCACCAGCTCGCAGCTCTCCCAGGGCTTCGATCTCTCCTGCTTGGATCCAAACTTTTTGCAGAAAGGCACAAAGCAGCCGTGGGGTTTTTTCTCAAGGTAACACCCAGGGAAACAAAGCCTCCCGAGAAGCGAGGTGCCCGGTTACCTCCTCGCTCCCGGTGTATCTCTGCTCTAAATAAGATCTGTTTATTTAATCTCTCCCAAGACAAGCGCGCACCCGGTGCCTTGGCCGGCTGCCGAGCCCGGTGAATCACTCCCCAGGCACTCGCCGTTGCTCAACGAAGCGACCGCCTTGCCCAAGCTGGCTTGCTAATTGCCTCAGAAGGCACTGAGATAACGACGTACGTTTCGTTAGCATCTCCTGGCTTACGAAGCAGCTCCCAGACACTGCCCTAGTTTCCGTACAGCCTCCTGCCCCGCTGCATCGCTTGCCAGCAAATTGGCTGCAATATGTGGCAAATCCCAACTTCTAGACATTTGCCGAGCTCTGCAGATGTTCTCCTGCTTTTCCAGTCTTGCCACTGAGTTGCTAATGGATTAAAACACCGGCGTGCGTCAGCTCTGGCTTTTCTGGTCTCAGAGCAGCAGCAGTCTGCAGGATACCAGACTCTCCGGGGAGTTTTGATGGCAGGTGAAAGCTCAGCTGAATCTGCTTTAATTGCTATGAGCAGCAACTAAGCAGGGCCGGTGGGTTTGTTGGCTGGGGAGGGTGTGAGACTTGGCTGGCTGCTGCTTTTGGCTCCCTGGGATGGGGTCTCTGAGCCCCCTACTGAGTTCCAACCCGGCTCCAGCCCAGTGTGAGGGTGTCGTGGCTCCTACGTGTTCCTGCTCAGCCGGGGATTTGCCCTCAGCATAAGCAAATTTGGTGAGCTTGCCCGGGCATGGGCCTCCCCGCCAGCCATTTGGCAGCCAGCGTGCGCGGCCGGGTGACGTCAGGAGCAGAAACATCACCTTTTCTGCCAAGCAACAGGCGAGGCTGAGCCGCTC
>NW_009721266.1:40901-51071 GCF_000703405.1 Apaloderma vittatum
GAGACTCTGTCCTACGGCTGGAGCTCCCAAGGCTGATAAACCCTCCTGCCCTCTCCTTAGAATGTCAGGGGTTGGAAGGGACCTCGGAAGATCATCTAGTCCTCTACCCCTTTGTCTTCCTCTGCCTTTGCACAAGCAGGTGATTTTCTCTGCGCCCCTTGCGTGGGCAGGGATGTGTGAGGGGTTTGGGGCACTTTGGGCTGGGGACCTGTGCTGCCAGGCATCCTCTGTGCTGCTTTATCCTCCCCCATTTCAAAGAGGATTCATGCACAGGAGTGATGGGAAGTCACCTCGGGGACTGGGTGAACGCGGTGTGTGTGGGCAGGTCAGTCCTGCCGGTGGGCAGCCTTGGCAGCCGTGGGGGCTGTGGGCAGCGTGGGTACCTCCCTGCTCCCCTCCAGGACACGTGCTGGGGCGGTGGCTCCAGAAAAGGGGAAAATCAAGTTTTTTAATTCCAGCCTCTGACTTGCGGGAAAGCCTGAAAGCGGGAGAACCATCCCTCGGTTGCTCCTGCCCCCGGGGCTGGCGACAGCGCGGATCCAGCCCTGGCGGAATATCAGCCTCTCGCGCCTTCCCTCTCGCCGACTTGTTCCCCAGGAGTTGCTGAGCACGTAGGTTTGCTTTGGGCTTTGCTTGAGCCGTGCCCGCAGTTTTGGGGCTGCAGGTCTCTGAACAACCCTCTGCACCCAAACCAGCTCTGGGTACAAGTAGCCCCACTGGGCTTTCAGCATCCAGCTCTGCTGGGTGCAAATCCACGTCCCCATCTCTCATCTGTTCCCCTCCATCCTCCTTCTCCTGGAGTTGGGCAACAACTTCAGTTTTGGCTGCAGGAAAAATAGACTAAACTCATCTAGCACTGCCCAAAGTTTGAGGGTTGGGATCCCTCCAAGACAGGAGGAAGCAGAGCTGGTAGCTTTGGTTTTCTCCCTGCATTGGAGGAGGTTACCTGGTCCCAAACCCCTCAGGCCAGCCTTACCTTCAAGTGTCCGGCGTGCATCTGGGCTCGCTCGCACATCTGAAGGAAGTGCTTCACGTTGGTCTCGTCCAAAATGATGTAGACACCCACTTTTCTCTTGAAGCCTGCGTCCAGGAGGTCCTTGAAGATGTCTACATCGGTGAACATGTCCATGACCACTGCAATGACCTGGAGACGGGAGGAGAGAGATGAGTCTGGGTGTCATGGCCAGGTGGCAACTCCAGGATATCGCTGGGGCTTCTTTAGTGAAAGCCGAAGCAACACGCTCTCTCTCGAGGAGGCTGGGGTTTGGTGGCTGGGCTTTGGCCATCCCGAGGACAGAAAGCAGGAGCCCCTGGCCCCATTCCTCTGCTGCCACTACAAGAGATTTGGTCTCTGGCGATGACCTTAACATAATACACTTGTGAAAAAATTAATTTCTGAGGGAGTATCTAACTTCCTTGCCTTTAACAAGCTCCACAATTTTCAGAGTCCAGCTTCTGGCAGAGAAGCTTGGTGTCCCTTTGCTATTGCCACTGTCTGCGGCCCCATCGTGGGGAGCACCAGAAGGGGAAACTTGTGATGCAATGGTGTGTCTGTCTGTCTGAGGGCACGCTGTGTGGTGTGTTTGTTGTCTCTGGTGTTACCATGCATGCTTGTGCTGAGAGAACAGTATAAAAATAGTTAAAAGTGACTCTAGGCTTGGTAGAAAGTATCTGGATACCCCTGAGGCGCATTTAGGAGCTGAAATGACTTGTAATACCTTTTCAAAAAAACAGGCTTGGGTGCAAGTTGATGAGGTTGCTTAAAAGCAACCAGGAGTTTGCAGCTCCCAGTGCCAGCAGCCGACTGCTGTGCCAAGCGCAGGCTCCCGCTGGCAGCGATCTGGTTGGGCTCAGGGTCACTTCTCCACGGTGAGGCCGAAGCAGCAGAGTGTTTCTGTCATAAGGGCTGCTGACGTCCCCTCTTGGACTCAGTGCCCGTGGTGCTGGTCCTGCAGCATCCCTCCTGCCTCCCAGCCTGCAGGAAAGCTGAGCAGAGCTGGGATGGGGGTGCCAGCACCCCAAGCAGTGACAGCAGGGTTTGGCACACAGCAGCGTCACCCTTCTTTGCGAGCTGGAGCTGCCTTTGCACCCAGGGCTGCCGTGGCGAGCCTCGAGCGTGATGGAAAGATGCATCTGTGCATCTGCTGGGATTTTGCCGGCGTGCCTGCCTAAGCACCAAAGTGCCCTCCATGTTCGTGAATTTTGCCTTCCTGGAGACGGCGTCGTCCGTGATGCAGCAGTGGCAGCACAAGACGTGTTCAGGCAAAGGAGCAACCCTTGGAGTAGCAACCACAGCCGTGTCTGCCTCCCATTGCTCCATCCGGGGTGGCAACAGCCATGCAGGAAAGCGTCTTGTCATCGGGGCACTGGCATGTCATCGTCCCGTGCTTGGAAACACCATCAGTGCCCCCAGCTCTGTGCTGTTTCCTGGGAGGTGCCCTGGGTCAGGGGGATATGGGTGTTCTCTGCCCTTTGTCCTTCCAGGAGGGCTCCACGTGGCTGAGCCGGGGAATACGCCAGCGTGGGAGCGTGGGGTGACAGGGGGAGACCCCAAGATGCTCCTCCCTCGAGAGGGAAGAGATCGGGATGGTGCTGGGTGCTTGCACACCCAGGCACATCCAGTCCGGGGTTCTCAAAGCATTGAGCTGCCTTTTAATTAGTTTTGTGCCACAGGAGGTGGAGAGCTCTAATTAAGAAGAGGATAGTGCATTATGACACTACTGGCTCTTCCTTTTCTGCAGGCGACGGGGTGAGGAGCGAGGTTCTGTGGGGACCCCCAGCCTGTGTTGTCTCTGATGTTGCCCCACACACCCTGTTCACACAGGAGGTGCCAGCGAGCCAAATGAGAGGGGATTTCATGGCTCTGCCTCCTGATTTTAAGTGAATTCCCATCTATTCCCACTCAAGAGCTTCTCAACAGGCTTTGGATAAACCCTTCCTCCCTTGTGCACTTGCTTGTTTGTTTTGCATGTCCTGGTGGGGAAACTGAGGCAGAAGCTCAGGCGCTCGCTTTGCATGGGCTGCCTGGTGTTTTCTCACTGAAGATGTAAAGTGGGACAGGTTCAAAGCTACTCCTGAAGCTCAGGGCTTGGCTTTTCCTTTTACAGCAAGTAATTTGGGAGGAGCTGTGGTGTCTGCTCCGAGTCCCGGGTGAGGGGCGCCTGGGCTGGGATGGTTCAAGGCGATGGGTTTGCTGGCAGACACGTTGCCCCTTCTCTGACACTGATGCTCCCCACAGCCTTGGTCATGTCACTTTGCCTGCACGACACATTCTAAAACGGGGATGAGGAGAGTATTTGCCTTAATTTTGATGACGTCCCCCATCCCGAGCATGGCTCACGCACTTCCAGCAGTGGCCCAGGGTGGCTGGCTCAGGCAGCGGGGATGCAGCCCGGCTCTCATGCCCACATTTTCAACCCTATTCCTCCTGCTCGGCTGGTGCATCCTGTCGCCGCTCGGCGCTTCTGCTTCCCTCCCCGTCGCGTCTTGCCTGCAGGATGGGCTTGGCTTCAGTTTGTCACCGGGATCTCATGCCAGTTTGCCAATGTGCTGCGCTGGCACAGAATGAGCCGGGAGATCAAGGGCGGTGCTGATGCAGTCACTGTCCCAGGATCTGCTGCTGGACTGTCTGCGCTTGAACTTTGTCTGGGACCAGCTGGGTCTGTGCTAAACTCAAGTGCAGGGTTTAACCTACAGAGAATGGGGGTCTGTCTGCTCTGAAGAAGTGAAATCCTGTGTGCTGTTTGCTTCCCAGTCCGGGGAATGGGAGTATCTGGAGCCGCGTCATCCTAGGAAGCTTTGCGGCCATCCATTTGCCGTTCATCTGGAGGGTGCAGAGAAGACCAGCCCAAACCTTCAGCCAGATGGTCCCAGCAGCCCAAGAGGGTGACGCTTTTCTTCTCGGGGTCCCAGGAGCTGCTCGGATCCGTTGGATGCAGCGGATGTGCAGGGGCTGGGTCCCAACACCCCGAGGAGCAGTGAGCATCACATCCCATCGGATGCAGGGCAAGTAGTGTTGGGATCCTTTAAAACTGCTTTGATGGGCACGTCAGCTGCAGGATCATGTTTTATAGAGGAAATTATAGCTCTTTATTAGCTCACTCTGAATCATCAGATAATGATTTTTAGGGCACACCACGTGGACATTTAATGAATTAGGTAGGCACGAAGGCACAATTAGAGGAAGCGTGTTGGGATGAGGGAGAGGTGGGACAAGTACCATTAATAATTGCTCTCCACTGTCGACCCTTTCATCCAGGAGCAGCAGAAGGTTTTGTAAACAGTAATTAATAGGGCCTCCCAACCTTTGCTGGAAGTTGCTCAGGGTAATTATATCACCACAGTCCCAACCTGGCACCTCAAGTGCAGAGAGGAGGTCAGACTCATTGCTGTCTCCGATGGCTTTTGACCAAGGTCAGTGTTTCCAGCCTGCTCTGGTTTCTGGTTTCTCAGCCAAAATGTAGAGAAGAAGAGAGGAGGGAGACTTTCCTCCCTACCCATCCTGTCAGCTTTGTAGCCCGAGGGGATCTGCATTGAGGGAGAGACGGCCGCGCCACGACCGGACCTGGTGAAGGTCTCCAGGATGAAGGCTGGTGGTGCACCACGTCCCTGACCACCTCCGTTCATTGGCCACAAAGATGGAGATTTATTCGGAGAGTGGGGACACGGCCACAGGATCCTGCCTCTCTTCTCTCCTGTTTATTCCCAGAAAGAGGAGAGGATCATTTGCATCCTCTGCTCCGGCTCGCCTGGGTTTGCCTCTCTGCAGAGCAACGCTCTGAACTCGGCGGCGTTTGGCCTTGTTCCTGCAAGCAAGTAGGTTCATCTGCACCATCAAAGGGGCCTCAGAGCTCAGCTCTTGGCTCCCTCGCCCCAGCCCTGAGCTGCTGTGAGTGACGCTGACGTGGGCCCTGAACTTCCCTTGTCTGGGCTGTCCGTCAGGCGAACTTTGCTCTTCTGGCCACAAGACAACATCCCACGTGGCGGTGTTTGCTGTTGGACCTCTGAGATCATTTCAGACTGAGTGTCTTCGACAGCAGCTGGAGCAAGGGTCATCCTCTGGGATGCAGTACTGAAGCTCTCTTAAGCTCCTGCTCCTTGGCAGGTGGATGAAGAGCACGGCCATTACCTGCTGGGATGGGACAATTTGGCTGGCATCTCCAAGGGACACCACAGGAAGGACAGGGCACGTGGCCAGCCTACATGACGTCTGGTGGGGTGGCAGCTGGACTGTACCTCTGTCCACTCTCAGCTTTCTCAGCCAAACCCTTTCACCTCCAAGCTGCCGTGAAGACCTTAAGCCTTGGCTGAAATGTCTGGGTGCAGAGGAGGGTGGTCTGTCCCAGCATCCCCACGCTTAGGGGCACCCACACCAGTGGTCATCCAAGCTCAGCTGCATGTGAGCAGGTGCAGCTGCACCAGCTGTGATCCTCATAAATGGGGTGGGAGACCTCTGGATGTCAGACCCCATAACTCCTGCCATCCCCGGACCCTGCAGACTGCAGGTTTGAAGAACACACTCCTCTCTACGTTTCTTGGGATGCCACAAGCGTCAAGCAGGCTCCTGCATGTCACCAGTGGTGTCACCACGAGTCATCCCACTGCCAGGGACCGCCTGGACCAGGAGGCAGAGCCCAGTCCAGCTCATGGGGCATCAAGGTACAGGTGACAGCATCAACTGCAGCCACATCCCTGTGGCTTGGAGTAGCTCCAAGGAGAGGTGGGGACAGCGCAGACAGCAGGGCCTGGCAACTGCCTGACTCAACCGCCAGGCTCTGCTGAGCAGGAGGAGGAGGTAGGATGACTCAGGAGATGCTGTTTGCGTGGGGGCAGGCGGGAAGCGGTGAGTAGGCAAAGCCAGGCAGGAGCTGCAAGCCCAGGTCAGAGGCAAACGGAAAGATCCGAAGATGAGACATTGTTTGTGGTGCAGGAGTCCTCCCACCCTCCATCCCATGGGACTTCAGTCCTCCCTTCCCCCTGCCCTTACTGCAAAGCCCTTTGGCAGGGAAAACATTGCAGGTAAGGACAGGTCACCTCAGCTTTTGCAAGGTAACAGTGGCCAGAGAGAGCTCCCATCCTCAGTGGGACAGCTCTTCGTGCTCAGACTCCTGACCCTCTGGTCTTGGAGAAGCTCGGATGGCTGCGTGCTACCAGGCTCTTCTGCCAGGATCCATGAACCCCAGCATCGTCCCTGGCCCCAGCATGGGGGTCTCTAGAGCCAGGTGGACTCGATGCGTCTTAGCCTGTCTCCCCCTGCTCCACAGCCACCCTGGCAGGATCTCCCTCTTTTCCTGGTCGAGCATCCCCAACATTGGGATGCTCCTTCCTTAGAGTTCTCAAGGGAGTGGACGCAGAGAGCTTGAAGGGCTTCAACGTACTGTGAAGCTAGGTACCAACCCCTCCTGTGCTTCCCAGCTGGGACTGGGTCACTGGGAAATACCAGCAAACTCTGCCCACCACCAGTGGCCTTCAACACACGCTGTAATCTCCCTCCTTTCCTGGTCCTCCTGCCCAGGGCACCAGCCTGACCCTGTCAGTCCTGCACCCCAGCTCTTTGGTTTAATGCCACGAGGAGGACGAATCTCAACCCAGATGCCTTTGGCATCTCCCCAGCCTTGTCCTGCTCATTGTTCTCCTCTTAAAACCAGGATGAGGCCAGCTTGGAGCACCGCAGCGATCTCTGGCCAAACTTGGCCCTCGTATACACCAGTGCCCGACTGGTGGATTTGGCTATTTTGCCTCAGGGCTGAGTTTGGCTTCTCTGGTTTCTGCGTGTTGCCACATGCAGTCACACAGGGCTTCGGGAATAATGATCGTGGGGTGCCCGGGACCGTGGGTTTGCAACTAGGAAGCAGCTCAACCCCTTTTTCTCCCCACTGTTTTTCTCCACAGCCCTTGTAGGGCCTCTGGGATTAATGATGCTGCCGTATGGATCATGGGAAGGGTTGTGTTGGAACCAGGCTAACAGCACCTTCAGCAAAACCTCACCCCTAAATATTGCTTGAATGAACATGGGGAAACCCCAGCGCTTGACCCTGATGCCTGTGCTCAGGCAGAGCTGCCCGCAGGACCGGAGTTTTGCCTGGCCGAGCAGGACTTTTAAGATCTGTCCTCAGCAGGACAGCCTGGAGCAAGTCTTGCCCCATCCCCGCGCACGCACCTCACCTTCTGAGCCTGGCAGATCATCTTCCGCACCACCTCCTTGATGTGCGCCTGCCCCTCGATGGGCGGCTGCATGTAGACGGTGGCACGGGTGACCCCACGGTAGGCGATGGTCTCGGGCCAGCCCAGGTCGAGCTGGGGGATGGAGCGGTCGGACCTCTGGGGCCAGTACTCCAGGGAAGGGGCCACCTCCTGCTCGTCCCCTTGGCTGTTGTGATCGCCTTCGCTCTCACCAGCGCTGCTGCCGTGGCGCGGGATGTACTCGGAACCGGGGTCGTACGTCTCCAGCGTGTCCAGGATCTTCTTTAGCTCCAGCTCAGAGAGGAAGTCCCTGATGTTCTCCTTCTTGAGGACCTCATAGAAGGCGTCAGGGCCGCGGGAGGCCAGTGCCTCCAGGGCCAGCCGTTGCTCTTCGCTGTAGAAGAACTCAGGCTTGGACTCGCTGGACCTCCAGTTGACGTGGCTGTCATCCAGGCACTGCACCTGGGAGAAAGCCATGGTCACCACACGCGCCGGTACCCTCTCCGTGCCCTCAGCGAGCCCAGTAGGTCAACAATAAATAAGGAATTAATTATTCCCCAGTCTCTAAACACACAATTTGCTTTGCTTCGCCCTTCCCGGCTCAACGCGCAGCTGGGGAAACGCGCCGCTCCCTTCTCCTGCCACGCCGGAGCTCTTCTCTGCCGGGGAGGAGGATTGGGTTTCTTGCTTGCTCCCGGCGAGGAAATCCTGGAGCTTCCCACGGCCGGGGCTGTGCCCTTGGTGAGGCAGAGAAGGTCCTCTACCTCCGGCTCCACGCTCTTCTCATCCTCCGCTCTTTCAAGACGACAGCAATACCGGATAAAATAAAAAAATGGGAAACGAACAAACAGAAACCCGGCTTAATGAACGGCTGAGAAAAGCCAGATTTCTCGGCCCAAATGCCGTCCGTCCTTATCGTTCCTGGGCAACTGGGTCAGCCAGTGGGTTTCGCAGCAGCGAACGTCTCCGTCAGCCTCTCGCGCATCGCCCTGGCCGGCCGGATGGTTATTTCGGGCTCCCGCCAGCTCGTAGTGCCGGGACGGACAGGTAAGAGCAAGAAGTGAAAAGAGGAAAAGCAAAAGGGTGATTCATCCCTCCGCCCTGCCCCACCTGCAGTCACATGCTGCCTTCACACATTCCCGGCCCTGCTCGGGCATTAACTCTTTCGGCTGATGCTGTCCTCGCACCTTTGCCCCTAGAGACCCCCTGGGCTGTGGGGGTCAGTGTCAGTGGGTGGCTGGCCAGGGCTTTGGGTGTTTGTTTTAAAAGAACGGAAGAAAAAAAAAATCACCTCTCTCTTGAAATCACCCCCTCTCCTGGAGGTAAGTCAATATTTTCCAGGGACGCAGCTCTGCCTCATGGTTAACCCCTCCTGCGCCGAACGCGGGAACTCCCATTCTCATACAGGAGCTGGGAGCCCAGGTGGGTCCGGGGTGGTAGCACCGGGTCAGAGCCGCCATAATGTTCGAAGGTGCACATGAAAGGGTTTAGGCTGGATCTTAAGAAGCATTTCTTTACCAAGAGGGTGGTCAAACCCAGGAGCAGCCTTCCTGGAGAGGTGGCTGATGCCCCAAACCTGTCAGTGGTTAAGAAGAGTTTGGACGGTACCATTAATAACATGCTTTAACTTTTGGTCAGCCCCGAAGTGGTCAGGCAGTGGGGCTGGATGATCATTGTAGGGCCTTCCAATTGAGTCCTATTCTATTCTATTCTATTCTATTCTATTCTATTCTATTCTATTCTATTCTATTCTATTCTATTCTATTCTATTCTATTCTATTCCTGCTCTACTCTACTCTACACCCTCCTCTGCTTTGTCACGAGGTCTGCTGCATGGGCATGGTCACGGCACTACATCTTGCTAAGGTGGATTGCATTAATGGCATTAATGGGAAAATTGCATTAATGGGAAAACTCCTCCACCCCGAGTTCATCACTTGGTGCTCGTGAGCCAAAAACATGGAGCTTTTTGCTCGGAAACTCAGATAAAGATGAATTTCAAGAACATGGGTCGGATCTGTGTGGCGATGCAAAAAAAGGGAAGTGCCAGGGGCTGTGTCTCGCTCTCTCGTGTTGGGGCAGCTCAGCTGGATTTGCAGCTGCGTAAATGAGAGCCCTGCTTGAGTCAGGCTCCCTAGGCGAAGCCACTCGGCCATCAAAGCGCTTCTCTCTGCAGACACGGTGGCCGTGCAGCATCCTGGCCGCCCCGGCCGGTGCTCATGGCGCAGCAAAGCGCCGAGCCCAAGGAGGATTTGGAAGGAAAGACGAGTCAGAAATGTGCAGAAAGGGGAGAGACTCCAGCGGGACTTTCTCCAAGCTGGGGCTGTGGCAGGCTGAGCTGACACCTGCTCGGCTTTCCGTCGCAGTAAAGGGACTGGCAGTTTTTCTCTCCTTGCACTGGAGTAAAAGGGTTTACGTGGGGATGCGGTGGCCACCTGTCAGGATCAGAACATGGGGAGGGATGAAGCGTTGGGTTCCCACCACGGGAGGTGTTTCAGATGGAGCTGATGACTTTGTAGAAAGGCTGTGGGGATTTCCTGGCAGTGGGACATCACCTCTGGGCAGTGAAGGGTGCTGGAGGCAAAACTGGGTGTTTTAGGTGAAATCCCAGCCCTGCTGAGCAAGCTGCGGTGGCCTCTTGGCTGATGGAGTTGCAGAGAAAACATGACAGAGCCAAGCATGCAGCCAGCACCCACTAGGGAGCTTGGGGACCTCGTCCCCATCTCTTCTCCCTCCCTTGCATGACCCAGCCCAGGTAAGTTGAGAGATGCCCCAAATCAGGGCCAGTGCATCGAGCTTGGACGTGCATGGCATGGCTGGAACGTGCTGCGGTTTTACCCACCTCAGCCTCTGCTGGCTGTCCCTAGTCTTGCTTTTATTGTGCAAGGAGATTTATGGTCTCTTTAGCGGGGTGTGTAAGCTTTGTGATTTATTACGCAGCGGTGTAAGCGCTGCCATCCCATCCATCACGTGGGGCGAGGACGCCCG
>NW_009721267.1:0-1754 GCF_000703405.1 Apaloderma vittatum
TGGAGAACAGTGAATTCGAGAAGAAAATCAGTGGACCTCTGAGGAAAACCAGGAATTTCGCATCAAAACCCACAGATTTCGCGGAAAAAACTAGCGAATTTCAGTGGAGAACAGCGAATTCGAGCAGAAAATCAGCGGAGCATGCTGGAAAAGAGGAAATTTCATGGGAAAACCCATGGATTTCGCGGCAAAACCAGCGAATCCCGGTGGAGACCAGCACATTCGCACAGAAAATCAGTGGAGCTCATGGGAAAAGCGGGAATTTTGCGGCAAAAGCTGCAGATTTCATGGCAAAACTGGCAAATTTTGCTGGAAAAACTGTGAATTTTGTGGGAAAAACAGTGAATTTCAGTGGAAAACAGCGAATTCGAGAAGAAAA
Organism: Apaloderma vittatum; assembly: GCF_000703405.1. NCBI lineage: Eukaryota > Metazoa > Chordata > Aves > Trogoniformes > Trogonidae > Apaloderma > Apaloderma vittatum. The sequence continues at coordinate 380 of NW_009721267.1, forward strand.
TCAGTGGACTTTGGTGGAAAACTGCAGATTTCACTGGAAAAATGGCAAATTTTGCAGGAAAAACGTCGAATTTCAGTGGAAAACAGCAAATTCTAGAATAAAATCAGTGGACTTCAGTGGAAATCCGTGAATTTCACGGGAAAAACGACGAATTTCAGTGGAAAACAGTGAATTTGAGAAGTAAATCAGCGGATCTCGGTGGAAAAACGGGAATTTTGTGGGAAAATCCTTCGAATTTCGTGGCAAAACTGGCTAATTCCAGTGGATAACAGCAAATTTGAGAAGAAAATCAGCAGAGCTCGCTGGAAAAGCAGGAATTTTGCGGGAAAACCCATGAATTTCACGGGAAAACCAGCGAATTCTGGTGGAGAACAGTGAATTCGAGAAGAAAATAGGCGGACTTCAGTGGAAAACAGAAAAAAATCCCAATAGAAACATTGTCGTAGTAAATAATTTTCCTCAAAATGAGTGAACGGATGTCACTGGTCAAACACAGACCCAGTAAGTCAGGCCATCTGAATTTGCGTAGCAGAGCCATCTCTATCTGCATTCCCCTACACACTTCTCTTATGGTCCATGGAGAGAGATGGACACCCCTGAAGTGCAGTTTCTATCCATGTATAAATTATAGAGATGCATGGCCTAATGGCCTGCTTCTCTCCATTGCTCATAGGAGTTGTCTGGGTTCTGCTACTGTGGAATTCTGTTAGGTTTTCAAACATTCATGGTCCTCATAAACAGCTCTTACAATAATAAAGGCTGCTGTTTGAATTTGGAGACTGTAATAACTAAGCATAGTGTTTGGTCAGGTAACTTGCAGAGTAAATACTGGTCTTAGGTGAGTGAGCTGTAAGTTTGGTGCTGGCATTGCCGATACAGGTGGTTCACAGTGACAATGAGAGAGGATGAGAAAAGACGGGACAATGCTAAGAGACCGACTACGTGTGCTATCAGGTATCATTCTTTAATAGAGTACGATTTTACATGTCAATTGAGAAAACACTGATACGTTAGAAGAGGTTACCTTTGCCCTTAGGCAAAGACAAAGATGGACCATGTAAGCCTGTATGCACTAAACAGTATTCATACCCTCCAAAACAAGTCATAGTAAATTGATTCATAAGTGTTTTTTTTTGGCTTGAATCTGTAATCCAGTGAGAAGAAACAGGGTTATGATTCATGAGGGTCTGAATAAATTAAAATAATTTGTTAAAGGAATTGGTTTTTTTGGTTATTAATCTGTCAAAAAAATGGTTCTCTCTCAATTTCAGTTCAAACTAAGCTGTTGGTTTTCAAAGATATATTCACACAGTCTAGTTCTAGTTCAGTGCATTCATGGCTTGTGCTTGTTATAGAAGGCATATAGAATTTGTTC
>NW_009721268.1:0-3234 GCF_000703405.1 Apaloderma vittatum
TTAGAACCATGCTTGATACTGCAGATGGTGGCCCGGCTTGGGCTTTCCTGGGGCTGGACCTGTGCTCTCTGTGGTCATGTCCCCGCACAGCACAGCGCCTTGGGACTGGCTCATTTTCCTCAGAGGGTTTAGTGGAGCACCACAGGGCTTCTTCCCCCAATATAATGGCTACCTGGGCCAGGAAACCACAGAGACCTTTTATCCTGGTGCTCTCAAACTAGGATTTACATTTACAGATTGACTGGGTCTCTGCTACTTCCCAACGTCTGCTGAACGTCCACTGTGGTTTGGCACAGAGGAAGGCCTGCTGGTTCATGGTTCTGTTGTGAAAAGCTGACCTGCCAGTGGTAATGTGCCTTGCATTTCTATCATCCTTCCTTCTTTGCAAGTGTGTTTGGGCACCTCAAGATATCTGTAGGCCTTTGTTGATTTGGGCTCAGATGGTAGGTTTTGTCTGGGAATATAAGTAATATATCACTCTTGAATTAATTTACGGAATATGACAATAAAGACTTTATAACAATACATAATATAAGAAATTCTTTTTCTTTTACTGTCCTTAAGCAGAAAATTTGTTCAGTGAGATTAGAGGGAGGCAAGGAGTGCTCTATCCACTGACTGTATGATAAATATGTACTGAAAATTACACACTGTTTGGCCTTTGGAAGGAGATCAAAGAAGTGATAGGGCTTTAAGAGAGCACATTTTACAGCACATTTTACAGGCTGAGTAATATTAACAATTCCAAGAAGATTTTTTTTTTTTGTCAGTACTTGGTTCATATACAGGTAGAAGATGTAATTATCATTGTTGTTAATCTGAATAATTTTTAGAACGACAGACTTGCTTCTGGAAAAACACTCGAATGTTTTGGTACCAGGAGGTGTTGGTTCTTACGATTCCAGTAAAAAAACCCTCAAACTTTGTATTCGAGCTAACACTGTAATAAAAAGATAATTAATTACCTCATACATTATCTCACATCCTTCTGGACAGTGGGAACCCCAAGTTGTTCAGCATCAGATGGGTCTCCAATGAAGCATGCCATACAGATCCCGTTTTTGGAAAGGCTACCCAGTGCTGTTGTCTTCTGAGCTGTGACATGATTTTCTTACAAGAAAACATTCACCATTTCTACCATCAAACAAAAAGGATGTTCACATGCGAACTCGCTGCTGCACTCTTAGAGAAAGGCAAGGCCACAAAGGTGGTGTAATTGCCAGCACTGAGTGGGAGCTGGTGACAGACTCCTCATTACAATTAGCTGGCTAAGTTCATCCTGTGGCCAAGGGATATGTGCAGCACAGCATGGCCTGAAGGCCAGGCCATATGTGCAGCGGCATATAGCACAGGCTTGGGGAAACCCAGGTCAGCTGTTTTGTGGATCTCTAACTCCTCGATGTACAATGATCTTCCGGTCAAGATAACTAACTTCCACCCTCTGATCCACATACAGTTGACCTTTCCTACAGACACCCCAAGTTGTAGATTATACCAGTAAGTTTTTTTGGCTACTAGAAAGATTATTTTACAAAATACATTTGCTAAAATTACTAATACAACAGTAATAAAACATATATTGATTATGAGAATAAGTATAGGATAACAGTCACCTTGGAGCTAGGGCCATCAGAGATGTCCTGCCATTAGGTTCCACCTCTAGTCCCATGTACCCTAAGACATGATAGTGCAAATTTCACCAAACATTCCAGTTATGTGATGCGGTAGATTAAGAGGAGCTTTGGTTCTGCTGGAGGGCAGAGATGTCCAGCACTTCATGTTCACTGATGCACAGCATGTAGAGATCCAAAGCAATACTGTGATGGTCCATATAGCAGCTCTGCATGAGATAAAACAAAGAGGTGGGTTTTTTTTTACGTACAGCATAAGTTCAGACATGTAATGAGGGATATCTTCTTGCTCCTTAAGATGAAGCATGTGGCTCCTGGTCCCATCTGCAGGGATGAGTTTCCCTTCAATAGTCTGGTGTTTGCACTTGCCTCTGACTCTCTGAGAGTTCATTGGGCTCTGTCATTATCCTGGACTGTACCTCATAGTGCTGACATCCCAGCAGAAGATGCTCAGATCAGAGGTATAGCCTTGGAAGCATGCTCTAATTGTTTACAATCTGTAGTAGCACTGTTGGCCCGTCATGGAGAAAGTGAGTGCAAAGGCATGCATACATCTGCTCTTTTCATAAGGCATTGGTCTATTCCATTAGATGAGCTCCTCCGGGGTGATAGATACATGATTTAGCGTTTGTCCTTTGTGCTCAGCCAGCCACTGTTGGACCATTTGGCCTCTAAAATGAGACCCATTGTCCAACTGGATGCAGGCAGGTGGGCCTTTCCACTGGCTAAGTAACCACAAGCATTGCCGGGGACCCTGAGATGGTATAGTGTGAGATGAACCTCTGAGCAGGGCACTACATATATATATTTATACAGAGACAGCGAGCAAAAGAATATATATAAAGGAGTGTAAAAACATGTCTACATTCGTTATTTATGCCAAGATACACTTTATAGATGTAGACTCACATGCGATATATAGTTACATGTAACATATGTTAAATATATATATATCCATGAAAGTGTTAGTATAAAACATGCTTTTAAAAGAACTAATGAAATGCATAGTTGATATTTAAGCACCAAAAGGAAAGAATTAAATAAAAATAAAAAGTGGGGCTGGGGCCCCAGTTCACAAGGCTTCTGAACAGGCTATAGCATGGACAGGGAGGAGGGAAGATCAAGAGGACAGGGGATATCCCAAGGGTACGGGACACGGCCAAGTTAGAACATGCCTGAAGGCTACAGATCCATCCTACATGTGCAATGGAGAGACCAGTCCTGGGAGCTGGACCAAGAGACCCTCCAACCCAGTCCCAGCCCCAAAGCACAACCATGCAGTGTAACTGGGGCAAACTTTGAGTTTTGCACAGCCTGGCAAGACTGTCCTGGTTTTGGCTGGAATTAAGTTAATTTTCTTTCTAATAGCTGGTATAGTGCTGTGTTTTGGATTTAGCATAATAATGTTGATAACACACTGATGTTTTAAGTTAAACACTACCTAATTTGATTGGGTGAGCCCCCACAATATGAAATTGGCATAGTCAGCAGGATGATGTCAATAGAGGAACTAATAGGAAGGCAGGGCTGCAGCCCTTCTCCACCAGGCATATAATAGGCACAGAAGTGGTCTGGCTCTGTGGCAGTTGTAGAGGAAATAGAG
>NW_009721269.1:0-25269 GCF_000703405.1 Apaloderma vittatum
GCTTGGAGAAGAGGAGGCTGAGGGATGACTTAATGCTTATAAATATGTAAGAGATGAGTGTCAAGAGGATGGAGCCAGGCTCTTCTCAGGGATGTCCAATGACAGGACAAAGGCAATGGATACAAGCTGGAACACAGGAGGGTCTGAAAAATATTAGAAAAAGCTTTTTCCCTGTGAGGGTGCCGGAGCCCTGGCCCAGGCTGCCCAGAGAGGGTGTGGAGTCTCCTGCGCTGGAGACTTTCAAACCCGCCTGGACGTGTTCCTGTGTGGCTGCCCTGGGGGACCCTGCCCTGGCAGGGGCGTTGGACTAATGTTCTTTCTAATTCTGTGATTTTCCATTAAATATTTCTTATTGTGATTATTTTTATAATTTATTTTTAGTATTTACCATTTGACTTCAGTGTTTTAATTTTATAATTTTCAATTTCATTGTCAAGTTGGTTGTCAAAGATTTAAAGTGTAACATACTCTTCCGAATAACTTGATTTTTTTTTATTTTCAACATGCTAAGTATAAAATCAGGAATAGCCAAATTAAATTAGTATTTTTAAGAAGGAATAAATTGCAATTGAATATTTGTTACTAGAGAATCATCATTAAAATTGCCTTTCATTTTCTGCATATTACTCCTTAATCCATTGCCATTTAATTGTAGGATCTTAAGCAAATTCAGTTTGGAAGGAAATACAGAGGGTTCCTAGTCCAATCTGCAGAGTTAGGTCTCAGTTCAGTGTAAAACAATTATGGGTAACATGAATAATATTTCACAGAGTTATTAATTTTAGAGCCAGAAGCAGTCATACCATTTATTTATTACAATTTCTTGTGGAACACATGCCACACTGCTTCATGTGGTCAAGACTGTTTAGAGTCTGAAATGGTTTACATTCCATATATATATTTTAGAATGGCATCTAATTTCAAGTCAAACACCTGGCAGATGGCAAAGAATTAATCTCGAGTTTATTTTTCTCTGTTAAAATTTTGGGCTTTGATCCTAATCCTAAAGTTTCTGGATTTAGTGTTCATACAGTTGTGGTTGCTGTGTCTTTGTTAATGAATTAAAGTTTTTTATTATACTTTTTCCTCTTAAACATAATGATAGATTTACTTCATTTGCTAATCTCATTTTTATTGGCTAAAGAAATCAAGTTTATTAAACATCTGACCATGATGATGGTGAAGAAATTATTTTTATTCCTTTCTGCAGAAGCCTTTGCATAGTTGAATACAACTTCATGTCTCTCCATCTTCTCCAGAAGAAATGATGGAGAAACACGTCAAAGACTTCTGATCACGATTGATGTTCTAGTCTTTCTCAAGCCCAGCTTTTACACAACCTTCCTAGAGGGCAGTGCTAAATGTGGACACTGGGCCCAACCTCCAAGGACTTTGACAAACACCATTTATATACCAGATGGTGACTTCTGTTTTCCTTAATTTTGTGGAAGTGCAAAACTTTCAGGGACCCTTTACTCCACCTGGAGTTAAATTGAACCCTCCTGAACCTAGCCAGGTATTTGCCTAACACCATCTTAATGCAAACTCCAAGTCCCAAAACACTACCAACAAAACCCAGAACATGGATGTTTCCCCTTCAGTACTAAAGTTTGGTCCCATTCTTAGGAAACGCAATCCAGTTCATGCTGTTCTAAAGATTTTCTTCATGTCCAATCTAAAGTCCCAGCTGCTGTGATTTTTTACAGCGTTTCTTTTTATTAGGGGCCAGTTAGCTCAGTGGTTTGAGTGTGGTGCTGACAACAAGGACCAACACCGAGGTCACGAGTTCAATTCCCTCTTGGTCCCCATGTGTTGCCTGGTCTAGTCGAGAGGTGGCATCCCTGTCCAAAAGAGGGAGGTTGGACTGGATGATCTCTAAGGTTCCTTCCAGCCTAGGCCATTCTATGATTCTATGACACCCACTTGCAATAAAGAGGCGATTCCTTCCTCTTCGCAGCTGCTACATTTGAAGATTGCCATCTCAGCTTCCTACAGTCCAGAAAGCAGTTCCAAAACTGCTGCCTGCAAACTCTGAGAACCCACTGGACTATCTCCTTTCTGGTGGATGACTTTCCTGAAAGATGTTCAACTAGTTAAAAATCTCTCTTATTACCAGTTCTATTAATTGCTCAGTAAAGCCCCATTTCTCCCATAGCTCACCAAATCTCACAATGCACTCTCACGTCTACTTGCAAAGAAAGAGTGGAGAGTTTTATGGCAACCCTTGAAGCAGTTCTGCCTACTATTAACAGCCTTCTCTCTTACCATAATCATAAATGTTCACTTTTATTAATATTATTTTTGGGTTTAGCATGCACAGTATTAAGGAGGCTTACACAGCAGGCAGCAAGATTTTCCTTGATACTCTGATTACTTCCACTTGTAAAATTTCTTGAAATATTAAAAAATGGAAGAGCATCTGTCTTGGACGTTAAACTTACATATAAATCCTTTGTAGATATAAATCAAATCTAGTTGCTCTAATTTGCAATGAAGCTGCAATTTCTTGTACAAACATGCTCTTATTCCTAGCAGACGAGTGCAAATTAAAATTCAGCAGCAGGAAACAGTGTTCTAGCTATATTGAAAACGTACCATTAAAAAACTGCGCTACAGTATTTAGTAACTGAAAAAAAAAACACATTAAAGCTTAATTTCTCAGCTCCCCCAGTCTTCAGCTCAGACTGAATAAAATCCCAAAATGTATGTTCTAACCTGTGCAGAACATTGTGACTTAAAAGAAGAATCACAGTGTGAAAGTTTCTCACCATAGGTATGTAGGTTTATTACGTCACACATGCAGCTTGCATTATCTAGACTTCTAGCGCTTTTTAACGACCATTAAGTTCTTGGTTGGTTTTTCATTCCCCTACATAATTTTGATAAAACTGGCTGCATTTAAGGCACTGACAAAGGGTACATGACTGCATGCCTTTGAAAAAAATCTTTTCACCGAACTGTGGAAAAATTGTGGGAAACATTCAGCAAGGAGTTGAGCAATTTTTTGTCGTAACGGCTGATCCCTGCTCAGGGTTGATCTACTAAGAAGTTTTCAGGGGATGAGAGCCCATCAACTCGTTGCCTTTTGAAATCTGTAAGCTGCATGCACAAATGCTTCCCTAGACTCCTCTAGCCTACAGAACAGATGTCAAAGGACTGTATCAGTAATTGCACTGGCAAATACCTGACACCTAAAACCACTTCGATCATAGTCTCCAGTATGTGATTTACAGAATTTAGATAGTTCACAAAATATTATTCGGAGTTCAACTGTAAAAAGTTGATAAAGAATGTCCTCATTATACATTTTCAAATGTTCTTATATTTTTTAGGTCTTCTGGGTATGGTTGCTCACATGATGTACACAACTGTATTTCAGATGACTGTAAATCTTGGTCCTGAAGACTGGAGACCTCACACGTGGGATTATGGCTGGTCCTATTGGTACCTATTGGTTTATATTTAGTTCTTCCATTATATTTTAGTCACCTTACCCTGTGTTCAAGGAACATACACCTAATTTATAAGTAATAAGTCTGCCTTGTTTCACTGCTGGGGATACAGCTCAGCAACCAGCTGATTTTCTCCACATTCAGTTATATTAGATTATTACATAGAATGTATGAATTGAGTTTTGCATTTATCATCCTTTAGACAGTACTAAGACCTCCAATTGCTCTACACAAAGCAGAGTTTCTTCTCCATACAGATCAGACACAGATTTAGTATCCTTGTATTCCAGAACAACTGTCTTGCATAAATTATTTAAAACTATTCCAGATTTAAACATTTACACTGAATTTTTCCTTATCATACATAACGCTTCAGGTTGTTGTATCTCAAGCACTTTAGACAACATGGTTCAAATTTTTTAAAACAGGTTTAGGTGAAAACACATTATTTTTGCCCTATAAATAATTGCAATGCATTCTCTGAGGAGATTGAGTGAATTTGTTAAGAGGACTGTTTAGAGGATTTTTCTTAGAGCGATGTGTCTTGAAAAATCCATCAAATCTGATCAATAGCAGTGTTTGAGTGTTCAGATGTTGAAAATCATTAGTGACTCAACTGTGAAGTCAATCAGGACCAATATTTTGGATCAGTAGAGCAGAGCTCAAGTTGATTGTCTCCTTCATATGTGCTCTGACAGCCAAGATCAGCTCTTTGTCACTAATTCTTCTTACTCTTCCTACTTTTATCGTATCTTTATGTAACGAGAACTTATAGTTGCATGCAATCTTTACAAGGCAGACTCACTAGGGATTTCTGCAGTGAAATTGGTGTTTCTTTTTTTCTTCTGTTTTGTTACTTTTCACCTTCCTAACAACTTAAATCTCATTTGAAGCTTCCTGTACATTGCTCTGTGTCTTTCCAAGCATCTGTTTCGCAAGCATCAGCAGTTTGTGAAGCTATTGTTACATATGTAAAAATAAAGATGCTTCTCTAGTGCTTTCAGAGTACTGAAAGATGGTCACTGCTCCCAAGCTGGAGACTAGCCAGATGGTGAAAAATTGTGCACCTGATCTTGTTTGCCCAACAGATGAGGTGAACCAGCACCCATATGTCATCCACTTGATCAAAATGGGAAGAGTGATCCCCCCTCTGTCACAAAAAAGTGATATGGGAAGGTCCAATACCAAGTGTGCAGACAACACCCTGGACAGCATCCATAGGCTACTTGCATATTCTCAATGGGTATCATAGGAGCTATGAACGATCTTCAGATAGTGCCTTCTTTTTTACTTTCTGATGTAGATACATTTTACTTCTTTGACTCTCACTGCTTCCAATTCATTAACGTTTTTGTTCATGCAATAGTAATTTGGCTCTGATCTCTTTTCTGGGATGCTTGTCCATTTTTTCATGAATGGTATTAGGCCTGGTTTTACTCTAAAATCAGTAAGAAGAGTGGTCAGTGGAAAGAGAATGAGTGTTCCTTCATTACTTCCCCCTTCTTGTGGGAGAAGAGAAAATTGCAGACTGGTGCTAAGGACCCTACTACTTTCTTTCTATCCACTGGGAGGAGAAGAAAACCACACAAATCACTGGATCCAATGAGTAGGGTCCTCCACTGGGAACTCCAGTTCACTCCACTGTGGCCATGTTTTCACATGCTGCTTTAACACCTCCAGCAAGCATCTCCCACTCAGTAGCCTGGAAGTTTCACATATTTTTAGCTAATTGTACCTCTATATAACTTTTTAGTTTTGTCTTCTTATAGTTTTACTTACTGTATTTCAGAGTTGATGTTCTTTTCTCTCTTTAGCCATGACTGGTATCTTCTCAGCAATGCATTTCAGTGCTTTGAGTCTGCTTTAGCCAGTTATTTAACTGCGCTTTATTTTATGGTTTTAACCCTTTTGGATGACTGGCACACATACTTCTTGGTGTCACCTGTGAGATTTGTAGTCTTAATAACTGCACCTTTTAATCTTTTATGCATCCTTATATTTTTTACAGTTCCTCTTTCTGATATTAAGCTTTAAGTAAACACAGACATTGAGGGGTAGAGTTTCATAAACAGGAGTGTTAAATGTGAATATTATAACCAATAAGTAGAGGTCAGCTATGGAGTTCAGGTAAGGAGATGGTTATTAACCAAGGATCTTTCTTCCTCCCGCACCATGCTCCTCTAAAGATACACCGATATAATTACATGTATGCAGTATTTTCAAAAATAAATTTGAAGAACCTTGACATGAAATTGTTCTGCTAATTTCTCATAAACTTTTTTTGTTTATAGCCTCGCATGGACTTCCTTCGCTTGCTGTATGGCTGCAGCTGTCACCACTATTAACAAATATACAAAAACTATTTTGGAATTCAAGCACAAAAGAAAAATGCTGGAAAGGAGTTTAAAGCTTAAGTACAAGTTTCCTGATCACACAGCTCCAGAGAAAGCTTGCAATGTGTATGTGAACTCTTTTCACAACAGTACAGAAGACCCTGCACACCCAATAAAAGGCTTGTGTCACCTGGCCACTATTACAATTCTGTAAACTTGAACCACGTCTCAAGGCAACCTGTAGATCATAATGCTAGACGAGAATGAAATAGTATTAATAAAAACGTACATTTGTGTAGAATTATTTTTCTTAATAAAGAAATTATATTTCTATGGATTTTTCAAGGAAATTTTAGTATTGGAGAAGTAGATGTGGCCATTTCAGTTCAGAAAAACCCAGTGACAAAGGTTCTCCATTGCATTGTTTTTCAATCAGTCTCTAATTGTTTATATACAGTATGTGAGTATGTTAGAATTTCAGAGCATTATGGATTTCCACTCATGAAGAGCAGAGGTGCAAATAATGCAGCCCACATGGGGTACGTGGTTTAAATAATGCTTGTTATTAAAGGTGCAATCTCTCCAGGAAAACTTGTGTATTATGCTTATGATTCAAGGGTTACACCATGTAACTAGTGGTAGGATTTGCTGTGGAAGAAGAGCTAATAGAGGAAAGAGGCTTTCAGTGCAGGAAGGCAATTATTACCCTTATCTCAAATGCCTCATGCCCCATGTTGGGCACCAACTGTCTCTCACATTTTTAGCCAACAACCGGGTGACAGACATCTTCTGCAATCCCCACCACCACTCTTCCAGGGAAGAATAACAGGTGAAAAAGGGAGAGAGACTTAAGGCTGGAAAAAAGCTTGAACAGGCTTAAAGAAATAGAAAATAATACTAAAGATAACAATGAAAATATTGAACTATACACATATATATACAAGTACGTGAATATATTAAAATATATAAATGAATACAGAACCTACACCTTCAAGGGTGGCAACTAGACTCTTACCAGAAAAGTTCCAGGCTGGACTCAGCAGCAGACAGGAGCACCCAAGGCCAGGGCTCTGTTGATAATCCCTCTCCAAAAATAAACTGTGAAGCCTCCCCTGTGGAGGCAGGGGAAGGCAACCTGTCTTGGTGCACAATGTTCCCCTAGAGCACAAAAACCGGTAGGGTGGCAGGAACACCAGCAGCACAGGGAGGGATGACAAACAAATAATACCAACCCTTGCAACATATCAGCCACCAAAACCACTGAGCCAGGACTATTCGTAGCAGCCCTTTTATACTGAGCACATGGGAAAGAATAACCCGTGTGGGTCAGCTGACCCATTCTCTTCTCCCCATAGGCACAGGTGTGTCTCCTCCCCATGGGCACAGGTGCCTCTCCTCCCTCATTGTGTTTTCCTACAGTCAGCTACTGGCTCCTGTCCTATAGAAACATCTGTGTATTTAAAAATAACATCATCATTTCTTCGTGTATTTAGTGGCCTGTGGAAATAAGATATGCCATCCACCAGTTTTATAATTGATTGATTTGTGGTCATTGTGTATCATCACTTCATTCGTACAGACTTTAGAAAAAACAATTGCCATAACATTCTCCTTATTAATGCAGTATTGAACCTATTCCCGGTGTCTAAACATTCATGAACACCTTAAAAACAAACAAGTAAACAACCAAATACTAACTGGCATCTCTGAATAGCCACTGGGGTAGAGTATGTCCTGGCAGCTGACACATTATTGCATGGAGGACTTTGGGACTTGCTAAAGGATGTCAGTCAGATATTTGTACCCAAAGCCATCTCCTGGCAACTGCAGCAGGAGTTGTTTGATCATACCTTTTACTTTGCCTGACTTGTCTGCAGTTTCATTAACTTTCAACATTTTCAGTGTTTGGTATTGATCTAAATTTTCCCATCTGGTGAAAAAACTGAAGGAATTACATTCTCTGGCTGGGGTAATATTAAAATTATCTTGGCTGAGGGCCAGCTGCAGTACTCACCTATATCTATAAACTCGCACAGAGTTGTAGAATAATTTAAGTTGTAGAGTACCTCTGGTGTTTTCTGGTCCAACCTCTCTTCTCAAAGCCAGTCCAGTTAGGTGATATTGCTCAGAGCCTTAAGTAGCTGAGTTTTGAATATATTCAAGAAGTGAGATTTCCTGACTTCACTGGCAACCTGTCCAAATCTTGTGGAAAAAATAATTCCTAATATCTGATCAGACTTTCACAGGTTCTGGTTTATGTCCATTGCCTTTTTGTTCTTCCACTGTGCACACCTGGAAAGAGTCTGGCTCCATCTTCTCTGCACCATCCCACTAGGCAGCTGTAGACAGCAATAAGATTTCCCCTTTTATCTTTATAAAAGTTTGTCATTATTCATTACAGCATAGGCAGTATTCTGAAACTGCTACCTTAAGTTCTGCAAATGAAAAAAGCAGTTGCTACAGAGTTTGGTGTTCACTCTAGTACTCTCAATCCCTTGACCAGAACACAAAAGCCATAAATTTAAAACAGTGCATCTGCCTTTTAGGAGTGCGAGAAGCTTAAAAAAAATAAAGTGCCTGTAGTTGAATATGTTTCTCCGATGACTTCTGTAACTAAATCTGCAACCCTAGTTTTGTCCTAATTTTTAAAAGTTAGTATACTTAAGGAATCTGCATACATTAAAAGATGGCTGTGTGAGGCTCACAGGTAATACCGCTTAATGAACTCATCTCATAATACTTCTTTTTATTATAATAATAATTTTATGGTAGTAATTTTTATATGCAACAGATAGCCACAGGTATTTAGACAGCAAGGCAGAGATTGACAAATGAAACTTCAAATTAAATAGATTTCCACAGAGGAAGAAAATGTTACTCTGGAAATATCAGTGGAGAAACCTTGTTCTTAATATGAGAAAAAACCACAGAATTATAGAAAATTGTGACCCATTTAAAGAGTCACCTAATCCTTCTTTTCCTCTAGGCAGGATAAACTAAAGCTACATTGCTTTTTTACAGATGTTTCATTAATCTCTTCTTTAAAGCTTCCAAAGACAGACATTCTAAAATTTCTGTGGCAATTTATCCTTCGTGCTTAACTATTCTTAGCAGAAAATTCTTTCCTTGTAAATCCCCTTCGCAGTAGTTTTAGTGCATTGTCCTGCTACAACACAAACCGAGAACAGTTGAGTTCTATCCTCCTGGCACATTTTAGGTATCTGAAAATTGTTCAGATACAACTTTCTTCTACTTTGTGGATTACAAGACATCTCTCCTTATAAAATTTCTTGCTGGATCACAGGTGTTATTTTACCTTTGTCACTCAGTGCTTTCCACTATGGTTTCTTAAACTGTTCCACAGTTTTGAAGTGCAATGTTGAAGACCAATGAAAAATTTCTGCTGCTATCAAAAAAGTGCATAATGGAGCAGAAGGATTATTCAGCTTATCTTAACATGCAATCCATTTGTTTTTACAACAAAGTAAGATAATGTTGACTCATGTTTAGCTGTGATGTCCTATGATTCTCCAATCCTTTTCTGATGAAATTACCCATTTATCCCGTATTACGTTTTTGTGGAGCTGTGAAGGTCTTGGCCATTGCTAAGGTATAGACACAAGTAGAACTGAGACCACAGCAAAACCCAGTTTGTTTGAGGGAGAAGTATGAATTTGAAAAATTTGTGTGGAAAATTGATAGTTTCGTAAGATGCAGAGACAGATTTATTTTCAAACTGTGTAGCAAATTACTAGAACCTAGTAAAGTATAGTACAGGGAGTCTCTCCATGTTATTGTCCCATCTTATAATCTGTATTTTAAGCATTAAGTCCTGTTATGGTGAGATATTGAGCTAGGTAAGTCCTCATTTGAGCTCACCATTTGCATATCCTGCAAGTACTTCCAAAAAGCACATCTGACAAACACTCTGATCCAGGCTCTAACACCATTTTCTACTAATGTTTATTCCTCTGTCTCCCACACCTCTCTGCTTTGCCATCACTTTCCTCCTGAAAGTTCACATCGGAACTGACAGACTATTTTGATGAATTGCTGCCGGTCCCCAAACTTTGATTTACCTATTTAAATTGGGAACCACTCTCTTATAACAATGATAGAGTTCCTAGTAGAGTTTTTCCCATGCTGTTGTAATGCAAACAATGACATCGTGTCATATTCGCTAAATCCGGAAGAGTAAATTCCCTCAGATGATTGTTTGTCAATGGTGGTGAACCACTAAGCAAGACGTTGCGTGCCCCATGTTTAATAAAGCCTCTTACTTTATTCCACCCATAGTGAGAAGAAGAAATCATTGACATTTGAAACATAAGAGTTTTTTAGGTCAAAAGCATGGAAAAGTACTGAACAAAATCAATTTTGCTCCTCTGTCTTCAGCTTTTCCCTAATCCCTGAGGCAACAATGGCAAAAAACAACTCAGGGAAGAAGGTGCGAATGTAAACTGCTGCTCTTGGGATAGGGTTGGCCATGAGTACCTCCTGCTTCTTACTGCTCACTGTGCGCAAGACTTCCTCTGCCACCTCCACCGGGTGCACACCATATGCCACCTTTCTGAAAAAGACTGTGAATCAAACAGAGAAGAGTGAGAGCTACAAACACACAGATAGACAGATGTATCTGAGTGAACGGTGGTGAAAAGATATGCAGCTGCTGCATCAGTCAAATCACTTAAATTCCTACACAATTTCAATCCTCTACCCCTTCCCTTCCCCTCATCAGTACATCCCTAAATTCTTTTTGCAATTTTGAAGTAGAATCCTCATAGTCCCTAGGAGAAAGAGTAACTTGAATGCAGTGGAACTCTCCCTTGGGATCTCTCCTGTTATCTTCCTCCTCCACTCCCCATGTCGTGGTGTATTTATTTTTTCACATAATGTTGTCTCTTTCTGTATTCCTTCTCTTTTCACCAAGCTCATACAATGTCTCTCTTTACTTTTACACTCCTAACCCGTTCAATGTTTCTGTCACTTCCATTCTTTTATCTATGCTCCCTCCTTCTCCCTAGGAAAAGCCTCTGTCAATGCATCAAACCTTACATTTCCATATAGATGCCTCCCAGTTGCCAGGTGCTGGTTGACGATGGTATGAACAGATGAAGGTTGGATTCACACTGCTCACAGAAATATCAAATTCTTCCATTTCTGCTCTAAGACAATCAAAAAAGCCTACAGCAGCATGCTTAGAAGCAGCATCTAAAAGAAATTAGAAAAGACAGATATGCATGTTTGGATACATGAATGCAGGGATATAGATGAGTGATAGATCTCCATAAAACATGAAGTTTTGGAAAATGAAGCATGGAATGATTAATCATAAGGCAAAAGGACAGTGAATTATTTCACTCAGTGAAATTACTATACAACAAATTAAAAAAAAAAAAAAAAGGAAAACTCTTTATACAGGACGATTATGCAAGAGGTGTGCAGTCAGTCTCCCTGCACATGTCAAGGAGCATGTGTTTGGATTTCCCAATCATAAATATTAAGTCCTAGATTAAGGACTAATACTTCTCTTACCTCCACCATTTGAGAAATGTCTTTGGTGGAAGGACAGCTGACCCTGAGACGCGTCTCCATACCATCTGTTGCTATGGTTTGTGACACATCAACAAAATGCAGTGAAATACACGTCTGTTTCCGGAATGCAGGAGTACTTGTGTTATGTAAACTAATCAGGCCTTTGCCCTGCGGCAGCAATTCAAGATGCGTTTAATAGAATCATAGAATCATAGAATATTGGGGGTTGGAAGGGACCTCTAGAGATCATCCAGTCCAACCCCTTGCCAGAGCAGGGTCACCCAGGGCAACCACACAGGAACATATACAGGTGGGGTTTGAAGGTCTCCAGAGCAGGAGACTCCACACTCTCTCTGGGAAGCCTGCACTGGGGCTCCGGCACCCTCACAGCCAAGAAGTTTCTCCTTATGTTGAGGTGGAACTTCCTATGCTCTAACTTAAACTCATTATTTCTTGTTCTATTGCTGAGCACCACTGAAAAATTAATAAGATCCCCTCTCAGCCATCTTCTTTCAAAGTCCATGTGGAGACCAGTGACAAGCAGAGTTCCTCAGGGGTCTGTTCTGGGCCCAGGGCTGTTCAACATCTTTGTCAGTGACACAGACAACGGCATCGAGTGCATCCTCAGCAAGTTTGCTGACGACATCAAGCTATGTGGTGCCCTGGACTCACTTGAGGGAAGAGATGCCATCCAGAGGGATCTGGACAGGCTTGAGAAATGGGCCAGTGCAAACTGCAAAAGATTCAACAAGTCAAAATGCAAGGTCCTGCACCTGGGCCGGGCCAATCCCAGGCACAAACACAAACTGGGCACAGAGTGGGTTGAGAGTAGCCCTGAAGGGAAGGACTTGGGGGTGTTGATAGATGAGAAGCTCAATATGAGCTGGCAGGGTGCTCATGCAGCCCAGAAGGATGGGATGTACCCTGGGATGTATCAAGAGGAGTGTGGCCAGCAGGTCGAGAGAGGAGGTTCTCCCCGTTTACTCTGCTCTTTTGAGACCCCACCTCTAACACTGTGTCCAGTTCTGGTGTCCGCACTGTAAGAGGGACATGGATCTGTTGGAACAAGTTCAGAGGAGGCCACAAGGATGATCCAGAGGCTGAAGCACCTCTGCTATGAGGACAGGCTGAGGGAGCTGAGATTGTTCAGTCTCGAAAAGAGAAGACTCTGAGGGGACCCAACAGCTGCCTTCCAGTGCCTGAAAGGAACCTACAGGAAGGCTGAGGAGGAACTTTTTACAACAGTGTCCACTGATAGGACAAGGGGAAAAGGGTTTAAGTTGAAGGAGAATAGATTTGGATTGGATCTTAGGAAGAAATTCTTCAGTACGAGGGTGACAAGACTTTGGAATAAACTGTCCAGAGAAGTTGTGGCTGCCCCCTCTCTGGAGTTGTTCAAGGCCAAGCCCCCTCCCCTGAGGGTGTTCAAGGCCAAGTTGGATGGAGCCTTGAGTATCATGATCAAGTTGAGAGGCGTCCCTGCCCATGACAGGAAGGTTGGATTAGATGATCTCTAAGGTCACTTCCAAATTAGGCCATTCTATGATGATTCTAAGGACATTACCTCTTCCAGCAGCTTCATTTCATGCAACACAGTACAAGTAGAGACATTGTAGAAACCATCTCTCTTAGCTCTTCTGCTACTCACGGTGTTATACACATACAATGTGTGCCTGTACACACACAGCCTTGACACAGGCTGTTTCCTAGATGGCAACCATTACAGATGTCCCACCAACGTGCTGTTTCTTTTCTGAACCTATTTTATAGTTCCTATATTTCTTCTGAGATGGGGGACTAAAACAGCACACAACTTTCAAGATGTGGGCACCGCATGGATTTATACAAAGGCATAAAGACAAGATTTATTTATTTTTCTCTACCGCTTTCCTTACAGTTTCTGTCACTGTATTTTGCTTTTATGGAACTCTAAGTCATAATCCTGAAGTCTTGCAGACCTTTAAATTCAGGGTCCATCATCCACTCTAATTCCCTGTCACAGTTACAATGTCCATTTACATCTGTCCTGTATTTTCTGTCCATTAACTTTGCATTTTATTAATGCAAAGACCTTTTGTCATAATTTAGGACAGTTTCATTTCATTAGGAGATTTGGAAGAAAGGCTTCCTTGAAAATTTTCTAAAAAGCCAAGCAGAGTACAATTATTACATTTCCTTTTAAACTCAGGCACATAAATTCGTTAAGTGCATACATTTTCCTTTACAAAGCAGTAGATAATATCTACCAGTACGTTATTTTCTTACACTACTTCATTCTTCATTACGGTTTCTACTAATATGCCTGGGACAGATGTTAGACCTATATGTTTGCTGTTTCCTGAATGTCTCCTAAGATCGTTAAAAAAACTTGCTTTCATGTTTGACAACCTCTTGCCCTCAAGTATTTTAGGCAGTAGTTGCACTTCAAGCATAGTATTTTAACTGTTTCTTCTTGAGTTCCACTTCTTGAGTTCCACAGCCAAATGCTGCATTAATAGTTTATCAAATTAGGATACAATTTAACACTTTTAACAACCTGTTTTCAGGGCCATGGAATACCCACAATGTATGCATAAGACTGTACATTTTTGCTATTTATAACTTACAAGCTGCACGAAATGGGATTCCTATTTTGCCTTGGATACTATTAATTAGAACAATGTGGCCAGTTCTTCTTGAGATCATGTTGGGAAGAATGGCTGGGGAAAAAAAAGGAAAAAAAAAGAAAAGCCACGTAAGTAAAAGAGCTGAATGTACTTGGGGAAAAGAAATGACAGCTGAGGTGTAGATAGCACGGCTTTAATGGAGATGGTCTCGGTGCTGAAATCAAAAGTGTCACAAAACCCAGTAGGTGGACACTGAGGGTCTTCTAGACTTCCCTTGGATTCTATATGCAGATGTGGGTGCAGTATCACCGCATTTAATTGCCAGCCTGTCTGTATCCTTGCAAAGGCTTTAAAAACATTTATCTTCATAACAAAGGCAGGGAGCATGTAAATAAAGGATTCACCATATGCAAGATGCAATAAGCAGACATTTTAAACATCTTTCAAACATCTGCTTATATATTTCTATACCAATCTGTTTCCAAATCCAAGCACTTTGATTTTGATCTTCTTCACCTGAACTTCAGTTCATTGGTTTTCACAGAGTTGCTTTCGATTGTAGTGAAGAAGGCAAACACAAGTGCAAACAAAAGAGTGCAATGCCAGTGACTTGGGCCTCATGCTGTAAGTGGCAATAGCAAAACAGGAAAAAAATAAAATACCTTTGGTTAATGTTATAGGTCCAAAGTAGTTGGCATCCATTATCTTTTTATCAAGTTCCAATGAAATGCTCTGCACTGCTCCTTTCACCTTCATACTTGCGTTGTTGATCAGTATAT
Source organism: Apaloderma vittatum (assembly GCF_000703405.1). Taxonomy (NCBI): domain Eukaryota; kingdom Metazoa; phylum Chordata; class Aves; order Trogoniformes; family Trogonidae; genus Apaloderma; species Apaloderma vittatum. The sequence goes on from NW_009721269.1 coordinate 14,706, forward strand.
CCACACAGCCATAGCAATTCAGGATTTCCTTAGCGACATCTCGAATGCAGTTTATGTCTGAGATATCCAGAAGTATGAGCTTCGGTGCATACGTCTAATAAAGAAAATACTTATTTCAAAGACAGCTGTTACGCAAAAATATATTTCTATTTACTTTTTACTTAGTTTACCTTGATATCTGAACACAGTATTTTTATCAGTCTCACAAAAATGTACATTTCTTCTTTTAACCCAGTCTAGAAAGAAGGTAGCTCAGCAATGGGTAGTCATAGACTCTGAAATTCAGATGAAGCAGAACACCATGGGAAGGGTAAGCTGGACTAGCTCTACCCTACTGAGTTTTGCCTGTTTTTCAATTAGTGGAGACAGAAAACAGGCTCTCCTACTGCTTTGGGGGTATTTCCTACTGCTCCAGGTCACAGTCTTTCTTTAGGAAGTCCTCTGCAGAAATTTGTTGACCTCAGACTGTAGGGTAGAGTTCTTCATTAGATAATTTATTTATACATGGGAGCACTTGAAAGGTAGGAATAGTTTGTTTGGCTATAGGTTATCCAGATAGAGTCTACCTTTGTGCGATTTCTGCAAAGATGTAGATTTTACTAGTTATGGGACAGAGAAACGAATTCTCTTACTATATTACTACAATGATGTAATTTCCTAGTTTAGTCTGCACAGACTAACAGGAACACGCTGCTGTGATAGTTATTTATGCGGATGAATGAAGCTCACTGTGAAAAAAGGGTCACACACAAATATTTGTTGATCTGGTGAGCAATGGTTGTAGAATTTGTGTGACATCTTCAGGAATATCTGTGCCATGAAATGAATCTGCTGTCTGTTGGTCACAGCAAGAAAGCTTTACTGTGAGCATCAAAGAAACACCTTCCAAAGAATTGGCAGCAAGGGCAGCCTTGCACGCCTGCTTCTATGGTGACCCAGTCAGTGGTGAGGAGGAAAGGACACTGGATTCATACGCTCTCATCTCCTTCTAGCTGGGACTTCTACCACAGTAATGGAGAAAGTCATAGTTAATTTAATCCTTAGGCCTGTATCCCACTCCTTGGGCACTCTGATTATGTGAAAAACGGATGGTAGTTTCTGTGATTAAACAATGTATTTTGGACCCTTTTCATCCAAGTTAGCAGGCAAATTCCTCCACCTAGCATTTCTAGTTGGGTGGCTCGTGCAACATGCAGGACCACTCAGTTACTCTGCAGTAATTGCCTTGAATTAGCTCAAGAAAGCAGGATTTTTGACTTTTGAATTTGGCATCGTGCTCTGAAGACCTCTTTCTCTCTCTCTACCCCTGGACTGTGCTGGGTGTCTTATCTGGGTAACCTAAAACACTATTAAAAGTGAATCGTGTTTTATTTACCTTGTATTACTGGAGTTAAAAGCACTTTGTGTATACCTGAACAAGGTGTTTACTTCAAGCAGTGTATTCTCAAAGCAGAGTAAGGAAATACTTACGATACTGGGGTCTGCCACACTAATTAAAGCATCATACAAGGCTTCTAACTTTTCCCATGTCCTGCCACACAACACAAGCCTTGCTCCTCCTGTGTGAAACACCCGAGAACATTCTGGGAAAGGAACACAGTCAAAAGAAATAATAATAATTACAATTTGATTTTGTTTATTTTGCTCAAAATGGGATGCTGTTTTTGGTAATGATGTTGAAACTATGCTATAAAATATATTAATTTTGAAAGAATAAATACATATGAGAAAAAAATAAGCATTAAATGGCAGTAACATGTATGTGAGTAATAAAGTTTAATGTAATGGACTAATGCACAATTAATGGTACAACACAATGGTACTGTTTAGTCATGAGTTTTAATAAATATTTAATTAAGAAAAGAACAACATGCAAGCTAAGGAATGATGGCTTTGAGTCAGAAAAATTGTTCTCATTATTGTACTTTCTTAATTCTCTCCATATATAGATACACTTACTATAAAGAAAAATATATATAAAAATACAAACTTAAGGTTGTTATAATACAAACTGCATCTTTTTGCAGACTTCCACATCTACTGCAGCACAAAGAAAAACACAAACAACCCCAGAAACAGTAAAATTATCTCCATATGATCCCTTCATGAAACTCTTGGCCACATGAAACTAATTTACAACTTTGAGAAAGAGCAGTGCAGAGAAGCTCACCACTCACTGGCCCACAGACGGAGCACCAATAAAAGAGGCCTTTCTTCTACAGACCCTTTCCTCCATATGTAATCCATCCCAAGACCTTTATTTCCTGAGCGTTAGGCGTTCCCAGTAGTCAGCAGAGGCACTAGGGACCAGCTTGAGCTCCCGCTTGCTCAGCTGCATTCCCTGAAGCCTTCCTAAGACAGCCACCGAGAAGTTTCTGGGCGTGCTCGGCTGACACTGCTTTTTCTCTATGTATTCAGGGATATTCTGAACTAGGAGTTTACCCAAGTTTGAGCTTGTTTGCTGGGGAGGATTCTTCTCCCTTTCTTATGCAAGTGAACTATGACTGTACTTTTCTGAAAGTGGGGATTCACATAACAAGAGGAACCAGCACTCAATGTTACCCATCATCACACCTCAACGCAGGCTGCAGTCAAGAGGGCAGTCAACTCATTAGTTTTGGTATTCATGGGATTATGTGATCAACTCAATCCAGATTATGAAGATATTGAGATATTGAGGTGTTGGAGCGAGTGCAGAAGAGGGCAACAAATCTGGTGAAGGGCCTGGAGAACAGACCTTATGAGGAGCGATTGAGGGAGCTGGGTCTGTTCAATTTGACAACGAGGAGGCTGAGGGGGGGATCTCATCATGCTCTACAATTACTGGAAAGGACATTGTAGAGAGGTTGGTGCTGGTCTCTTCTCACAGGGAATTAGGGACAGAACCAGGGGGAATGGTTGCAAGTTGCAACAGGGCAAGTTTAGGCTGGACATGGGGAAGAAATTCTTCATGCAAAGAGTGGTCAGACACTGGAACAGACTGCCTAGGGAGGTGGTTGAGTCGCCATCCCTGGATGTGTTTAAATGTCGCTTAGATGTGGTGTTGGGGATATGGTTTAGGGGTGACCTTGTAGTGTAGGGTTAATGGTTGGACCTGATGATCCCAAGGGTCTTTTCCAACCTGAATTGTTCTATGATTCTATGAAATTCCAGGCTGGAGCATCCTGACAGTGTGTATCTGGTCTATTTTGTTCTCTTGGTGGTATTGAGGGACTACATATTCCTCACCGCTCTGTCAGTTTGACTGAAGAAAGGCATTTAAAAACACGGAGCATGGATATCTCATGGGTATCTTCTAGCAATTCATTGTCAATGGTATCCCTCTGCCTGTTATAGGCTGCTACCCATAGGTTCTAGTTCAGCTGAACTGATAGGTTCTAGTTCAGCTGAACTGAAACTGTGGCACTCAGTCCAGGAATCAGTTAAGGTTTCCTCCATACCTGCAAAAGTACAGAATTTCCTGCCTTTTCTTTCTGGGCAGGTAGGCCTGAGGATGTGACTGATGATGGATCTGGTTTGGGTGCAGCCTGACAATGAGTTGACAGTGGGTTACGCAGGGTTGGTTACAGTGGGTTTGGTAGGATTAGAACTCAAGAGTTATTCTTCCTTCTGCTTTTTTTTTTTCCTGATTAGGTCTTCCAAAAATCTCTCAACCTTTGGTCCCTAAATAAAACCTGTATGAGTTATGTATTCAGCATGGCAAGAACAGAAATATAGTCTTAAAATTACTCTTATGCCTTTCCAGCCTGTTTGATTTATCTTAGCTTCTATGACCTTTGTTGAATGGGCAACAGTATAATCCTAGTGACATACCTGTCTGTCCTCCAGAAATCATTTTCTTCATTTCAGTACCTAGAGGCAAATCCAGTTATGCTAACATGTCCATCTTAGATTTCTTAAATGCCCGTGTTAGACTCTATGAGAGCACTTCTGGATCCACTTTTTGATTTTCGTAAACAAGTGCAGCTGGAGACTTCTATTTATGGGTTTTTTTCATTATTTACAACAGTAATTTTATGAATGTCTTTCATTTTTCCTTTTTGTAGCACAGAAAGATGTGGGGGTTTTATTTAAATCCTCAAAAGATTATTTGCCAGTACTAAGAAACCTACACCTGTATTTTTCCTATAAACGTAACAGTTGGGGCAACCTTGTGACTAAAACGTGACTGCTGTGTGAACAGCAGTAAGAGGGAGAAAGGAGAAAACCAAGAATGTCCTCCTCTAGAAATATTCTGTACTTTTCTGAGTTGTAGCACTGACAAGGAATAAAAATCAGGTTTCAGGAACAATCATAAACCATTGCAAACATCTTCAATCATCATAGTTTTTGTTTATTTTTTAACTTTGATGAATGTTGTCTTTAGTCCAGAAGTTCTGGCATGTGGGAAAAGGAATCTGACTGTTGCCTAAGAACTCAAAAACACAGCAGCTGGACAGAGAGCTGCTATTTTAAAGCTCTGGATGAACGGCCATCACATATGCATTAGTAGACTGCACAGTAAATTCTGCATGATTTGGAGCTGTTCAAGCCTGTGAATAACTTTTTGTTATCACCCTATGGGATACTAGCAGTAGATATTATTAGAATAACAAAATGAACATGTTGTGATTTGCCTCCTTTTTCATCCATGTGAAAAAAAGAGGGTAGAGGAGGAGAGGCAATTGCCTTTGTAGCCTCACAAGACAGGTGGAAATTAAGAAATAATTAAGAAAGATTAATAAGCAAACTGAACTTAGGAAAATCTTCCCCAGGGGTCATGCAGTGCTAGAGCAAGATACCTGGAAAAATGTTCAATACATGTTCTTTATCCTGGAGGTTTTCGATATTTAGCCTGAAGCCACATTCAAGCAGATCTAGCACTGGTGATATTTCTGCTTCCAAGTAGGACTTTTGCCTAGAACCCTCCAGGCATCCTATGATTCTACAAGACACACAGTCTCAGCTGGAGAACTCTAAATCACACCTCTCCAAACAAAAATGATGAAATATAACTAACCAGAGAAAATGCATGCTAATATTATCTTCACCTGAAACTGAAATGTGTCAGGGGAAGAAAAGGTGGGAAGTAAAGATCAGAATTATTTCATACCTTGTCCTAACAGGTTCTGATAAAGAGCACTCCTTGTCAGTGTAGTGTGTATTTTTGTTGCAGGTCTCTGCTCTGTTCTGCTAAGAAATGATTCTGCACAAGTATTCCCTCTCTCCATTTATTTTCTGCCTGGGAGTTCAAGGTTTCCAACATAAAACAAGTCTTCACTGAAAACACCAAAACGTAGCCTTAAGCTATGCTTGCCTTATCTGGCACCTGCATCTCTCGCTCCTCAAGTGATGCCTCAAGCAGGACCATCCATAAGCAACAGATGAGCCAGTACCTTTGATCTGGCAGGAAATATGAGTCAAGAAGAAGTATGTGCTAAGTGGCTGGCCACCCAGGCAAACAGCTTATAAGTAGATATAACTAGATAAATTATCACAGACCGGTTCCTTCCATCCACTGAACCCACCACTGCACACAGCCAGCCCGCTGGAGGTGCTGGAGGATGTCAAGGGTAGAGGAGTACCAAGGGTGGCAGAGGGGGTAGAGATACAAACAGGGACAGAGCGGTGAGCACTCTTGTTTACAGGGAGCAGGAAATGTTGAGATCCTGAAGGGCTGAAAGCAACATGTGAAGAGTAAGGTGACACCTGCTTTTACTGGATTGCTGCTACCCTACAGTGACAGCTTATGTAATAAGATCTCAGAGTAGCAACATGCTAAAAATAGTTCTCTTAATGTGCTTACAGTACCTCTCGTTCTATTGAATTAAATAAATTCAAAACTCTGCAGTTCCTAGAAGTTTACCAGTAGTTCCTGTGGCTGATACTAAAAATGTACGTTTTAAACCCATAGGATTTATTTTAAAATATATTTCTTAACTTCATATATTTATTCATATATTTATGAATATATACAAGTTAATGTATGTACATTTTGTCACCGAAAGGGTGGTTCTCTGACTGTTTCTGTTCTCCGATATTGAGAAGAAACAAGACAACTCACCCTTGCCCAGTCCAGAGATGGCATCTGTGATCACCACCACCTTGTTCTGCACAGCTGACTTGGACAATAGCCACCTGAGTGACTGGTAAATATAAATAATTCCACTGATTCCTAAGAGAAGCAATGGTAGAGCAAGTACAGCAAGAATACCCATCTCTGCAGGAAACAGAAGCAATCATAATATGCATTCATTATTTTTCCAAATTAATCTTATTTGCAAAAGCAATGTTTCTCAATTTTTCAATCTAGTAATCAGCATGCCAAAGGCTTGAAGCAGTGAGACACTTGTTTTCTCATCAACGGCTTAATATTATGATTTAATAAACAAGTTATTGTTGTTTGTTTGCCTGTTTTCCACTACATTGCATGGTCTAACCAAATCTGTATTCCTTCTATTGAAAATTACTCTATGTTGGCAAAAAACATAGTAGAATTTTGGAATAAATATTGCCTTGGGGCAAAACATAGTCTAAAATAAAACACTGAACTTTTAATAATGTTGCTGTTATAGGAAAACAGATAAAAAGCTTTTAATCTTAATTTCAGATAAAACACATAATAGAAGTGTTTTCTGTTCTAAAAGACAGAGAAAATAGAATAGAATCACTTACTATGTCTATGAAGTCCCCAGGAACAGATAAAACATTCTTTTGTATGTCTCTAAATTTTTGTATTACAGATTTAATTAGAATCCTTTAGCAATTCCCTAGAGTGTTGCATTTGTTGAGGCTGCTTGCCTTGAACAAGAATGGCTGCACATAGCCATGTGACAGAGACACTCTAAAAGTAAATATAGAATGCACAGTGTGATTCGCATGCCTGACCTATCTAGTCCAAGAAGCTGGACAGCCATGGAGAAGCTCCTAGTATGGTATCAGTCCAACTGCACAAAGAACCACCAATCTGTCTGTCCTGCCTTCGGTTGCAGTTGTTCATAGGACTGTCTTAGTTTCTTGGCATTGGCCTTTGATGAACATAGAGCCATTTGTATAAACTCCATGGTAAAAAATTGTCTTCAAAACCAAGTAAAAAGTATCAAAAATAAGTTGCCATTTGAAAAAAAAAAAAAATCACTCTTCAACAACATGAATTATGTATGTATGCGTCGGGAAAAGGTGCTTTGGCCATCTGGTGCGTCACACAGCCCAGGCTGGCGTGCTGGGCTTCCGGGTTCTGCAGGCTGCTTTCCACTCACAGGGTATGCAAAGCAGAAGTGCCTCTTTCCCAGCAGTTTCAGGACAGAGAGACATTGTCTGTTGCCCTTTGAGGTTCTAGGGAAAAAAATAGTTTGCCATCAATTGTTCCTTCTTTGCCGCCTCAAAAAATTGTATCACAGTCTTAAAATAGTTTTGACAATCAGATTCAGTACTCCTGTTTGTGCTGCGTAACTGGTCATCTAAGCTCTATGTTCTAACTTTCATCTCCAATGAAAGAAAGTCAAGTCTACAAATGACAGAGAGTCACTGATATTGGAGTTTTGCAACAAGGAACAAAGACTTTGTGGTTAGCTCTGCAGGTACCAGGACAACGACTGGGAAAGGACAGAAAGTTATTCAAGAGAGTGCAGGAGTGAATTTTAGAAATAGCTTGTAAACCAAACTTGCTCTACAAGCTAATGACATAGTGTGTGTATTCCTGCCTGTGAAAGTTGAAGCTGCCTGCTAAAGAAACCAAGATTAAAGATTTCCAAACCACAGAATTGTATACTGTGGCAATGTTTGAAACATTGTGTGCACTTCAAGCTAAAAAGACCCCATAGTAAAAGACACATATGAATAAATATCTGTTTTCCAATGCAAAATGGTCATAGTATCCTAAAATTTACATCCATTTCCAGAGGAGAATGTAAAATCATTAAATTAAACGAGCTAAGTCATGCCAAGAAGCCACCACCACAAACAGAGAGGAAATCTCATTTTCCATCATCCCTACAGCCCCATCTATCTTTGCTTACTTTTAAACCATCCGTTTTAAATAAACAGACATGCATTTCCCTATTAGTAATATGCTGACTTGTTCCTTTTGGAATAGAAGGTGTTGTTCATTTAATTTATTCAGTGTTCTCTGAAAATGAAACATCCAGAAAAAGCAGCCACTAAAAGAGACGTTATACAGGAGTTCCAAGCCATTTGTTTGCTTTGTTTCCAGATGAACTGGAGCAATTGCACAAGTGATGTAAGAGTAGCAATGACAAAAGTAATGTAAGAACAAGAATAGGAACAAGTCAATTGAAAGAATGAGACAACGGACAATGTGTAAGATTGTAATGATAAAATGCTAGCATGCCTATTAATAATAATGAACAATTGCAAAGGAAGACTGCCTGAGTCGTCTGGAAAAATACAGACGTACAGTGACTGCAATAACCAAAACACCCAATCTCCCCAAACACAAGTTCCTCAGTCGGATGCGGTACCAGAGAAATGCATTCTGCACTGCCACCTGGAGAGCATCACTGGAAACATCAGAGAGACAAGAAGAGTTGGGAATTACATCCCCAGTAAGCCAGGACTGCTGATAAATGATGGAAACGGGCTTGGTGAGCAGCCCTGACAGTTCTCTCAGAACTCTTGGGTGGATTCCACCCATGAAGGTGCCGCTCAGCTTGGCCAAGAGACCAAAGCTTGTCTCTTTCATCTGAAAGGTCTTGTTTGCATTTCCTCCTGGGTGAGAGCATGGTGACACGTTAGAGAACAGCAGAAAAGCAATGGTCACTTGAGATGCCATGTCAGAGTGTGACAGAAAGTTTCAGTACCTTCAGGCCGCAGGGATGTGCTGTTCACATGCTCTCCTGCCCAGGGAACGGTGCTGTGCCAGACTGGAGCTGATGTTCCCCATTGCAGGCTGTGTGGTACTGCCTTTGGGACTCATGAATGAAACCGGGTGGTTTAGGCTGCTGCTGAGCACTGCTTACACAGCAGCAAGGCTCTCTCTTTTTCCCACTCTGCCACCTCCCAGCCCCTCGCTCCACCGGTGGTTTAGGCTAGGGCTGAAGGAGAAAATGGGAGGAGCCAGAGCTAGGACACCAGGCCTGAACTGACCAAAGGGATATTCCATACCGTCATAATGTCACACAGAGCAAGACAAGCTCAAGGAATGGAGGAAGAAGGGGGAAGTTTGTAGTTATGTCATTTATCTTCCCAAGAAAGCTTCATGCACGCTGAGGCTCTGTTTTCCTGGAAGTGACTAAACATCTGCTCATCAATGGGCAGTAATGAATGCATTACTTTTTCTTTTTTTTTGCTAATTTGCTTCCGCATGCAGGTTTTTCTTCACCTATTACACTCATTATCTTGACGAACAAGCCTTCTTGCCTTCCCTCTACTTTCTCGCTGTCCTGCAGAAGAGCAGCGGGAGTGAGCGGCTCTGTGGGAACTTGGCTGTTGGCTGGGAACATCTCACCACGGGAATTCTGATCACCACTCCGTTAAGATTTCAGATGTGAAGCACCCTGATGCAACTCAGATTGAGCAGCTGAGGCTGATTTCAGAGCACAGGCAAGCACCTGCAGGATTCCTGTACACCTGAAGGGCAGAGAATAAAGGAGTCTTAGATCCTCAAGCCATTTCACAGTGGGCCTCTGCTTACCTCCAGCCTTAGTGGTTCACATATTTCCCTGCCATGCAAAGTGACTTCTCTGAGTGAAGAAAGGTTCAACTCCTCTCTGCAAATTACATAGCCATTGCCCTGCAGACTTGACTTTCTTGACTTCACTCTTCCCAGTCAGGGCACCCATGCTGTTTGGGAAGTGGAGAAGATGCGAGAGGGAAAGCCACTGAGCATCGGAGATGGACACAAGATTGCTCAGTGCTTGCTTGAAAGTCATCCTGGAAAAAGCTGATTTAGTTTTTTTTCCATGTAAGGACATTCATCCTAAAGACCTCATGCCCTTGTACTGTGCTGCAGAGGGTTGTTCACGTCAGTGGTCCAGAGGGCCATGCCTGGTTTTCTCCCGGGCCAGAGATAGAGTGGCACATTTGGTGCAAGGCCACTCTCTCATTGCATGAATAGAGTTGGGGAAAAGGCTCTCAGGAATACACTGCACCCCTGACTCAAAGTCCACATTCTTATTGAAATACTTCTTTTTTTTCTGCCAGTGTTATCAAAACTTACAGTGTCTGGAAGGGCCTTTTGCTTGACTCACAGAATTTTGTCAGAACTCCTGATGCCTTAACTACTTGTTAAATGAGAAAATTTATTTTACACACTTTCTGTAGCCAGGCAGATGCCAGCTGAAATTTCCGAGGGTTTATTCCTCAGTTAAAGGAGGTGAAGTTCTCTGGACAGCTTTCACAAGGAGAAGACTGTGTATATCTTCCAAGGAGCTGTCCTATGTGAGCGACAACCTCAGGTTTTGCAAGAACTGGTTACTGAAAACGCACACTATGGTGTTATTATGTTCAAAAATAGGGAAAAAGGAAACACATATGCAAAGTTAAGGATTTATTCTTAGTGAACTTAAAATCAAGTCTAATCAAGGAATCCTTGTTAATCCAGATGAAAGTAGGATGAAAGGGAAAG
>NW_009721269.1:25291-25498 GCF_000703405.1 Apaloderma vittatum
AGAAGAATTTCTAATGATTCAACACAGCTAAGGTGGTTAACAACACACTTGCCAGTGCCTATGTCAATTTGTGCAGTTGGACCTGCCCTCCCACTGCTCCGCTAATTGTTGAAGCTGATAATGACCTGCCTGGTGTGCAGAGATTTGGCACGTTCTCAGCACTACCCTCCTTCCCGACCTCTGGTTCCTACCCCAAAGCATCCCATC